>NC_056739.1:1456462581-1456762581 GCF_019279795.1 Protopterus annectens
TCCCTCCAACGCACTCACAGTCAAACTCGCATATATACACACACACACACACACACACACACACACACACACACACACACACACACACACACACACACATACACACACACAAAAAAAAAAAAAACTACTCTGTCCCCCAGTGTGACCTCACACTCAGATATACACTTCCACAATCAGCCCCACACATACATATCTCAACATTGCCATTCTGCTAAAATCCCCAGCACTTTCCTCTAACTTGTTGGGGTGAACATGAGCTTTAGGCTGTGTTCATTAAAACTGGCTGCTGATGTACCTTTCACAGCTGAGAGATTCTCTGAAATGTTCAGCTGCATAAATGCCTTCCTGCAGGCATTTTTTAGAGAGAGTACATGTCTAACTAACAGAGACCATACTCCCAGAATGCCTCATTAGCATTTGGGTAGGCCCTGGAGAAGGCACTTTTCATGTTGCACCACCTTGGTAGAGCTGTCTCTGAATTGGAAATGTTTGTCACAAGTTATACACTATGTAAATACCTTGCAGTAACCTTTTTGAATTTGGCTCATTAACTAACAAAATAAATGTGTATATCCATTTGTTACTTAGTAAAAATGCATGTGCAGAAATGTGTCTGCTTCACGCATCTGTCAACATGCTGCAGACAAATCCAGTATTGTTTTTACTGTCAGTCTGTTGATTTAATACAGTGAACCCATATCTGAAATATTCCAGTTGCCATTATGTAATTCAGATATCTTCAGTCTAGTTTACAAACACTCAGTAATATAGAAATCACCATCTGCCTCCCAGATTCCTGCTTTACTATTAATATTTTACTTTATGTATGTAAAAATATACATTAAGTTCATATATTGACTATTAATGTGCTTTAGTTATTTTTCTGCAGGCTGACCTGAGGAAAAATACATATTTTTAGCCACAATAATCAATTTGTTCTTCCAAGCACAACTGCCTTAAATATTTGATAACTGAGCTTGAATGCTCAGCACACTAATTTACACACCATTTTTTTTTCATAGAAGTTCACCTGTAGAAAACCACATTCATTTTGTTAGGTGATTTAAAATCCTGCTCTTCACATTCTAATTAATAAAAAAGTAACACAGAGAACAGCTTATAGGAACCAAGACACCCACACAGCACATTTTTTTATATCTGCCATTAAAGTTATACTGTTTCTTATAGGGTGTATTTTATAGTGACACTTGTTATAGTCAAGTTTAATTGCTGCTGAAGTTAGATCAAAGGTTAACAGCAACTCCCACAGCCATGACTGAAGTAAAATGCACTGAAGTATAAACATCTCCATCTCAGACAACTGGAGCTGTTCATATTCGTAATTTGAATTTCATAATACAGAGTGCCTCTAGTAACTCTAGACTTTAAAGTACAACTTTAGTTAGAAACTGGAAAAATGGTTTTCTGTACAGTTCTGATGTCTGTATCACTATGCTTTCTAATTTGTCCTGCCCTAAAATGGCCTGGAGGGGGACACCATACTGATGTGATTTTTCCTTTCAATTCAAGGCTACTTAAAACAATATACTCTCTGTCCTTAGAACCTGAAATTGCTTTGACTCAACGTTTCTTTATACAAGTTTCACTAATTTAAAGGAGAAACAGGCATACTGTGAGTTGACTTTATCTCAGTGCCTCTGGAGGCCATTCTTCTTGTTCATGAAGACGCAGCTCATGGTCACCACCAGCAGCAGTGACTTAACATAACTGAGCTTCACAAAAAGTTAACAAAATACTGGATGTAGTACAAAAAACAACTGAAAACCACAGTAGTTATCCACGGCTCCTAAGCGACTATGAAGTTCAAAAACACTGACTACATCCACTACAAATGGTCACGACTCCTAGGGCACAAAATAAATCCAAGACACGTAATGTGTTCAACTATGCCCAAACTGTAGTGTTGATTGTATAGACCATACACCAAACAGCATAACAAAAATCAGGAACACAGACTAGTACAGGTGACCAAGTTTAATTAAAAGTTAACGCTTTCACCAACAGGTTTCATCAGACTTTAAAACACAAAGAATAAACTACTCCATTTAAATAACACGCCAACTTCTTCCATAGGTTAAAAAACAGATGACATCACTACATCATTTCTAATTAACAATCAGTAAAAGTTAAATACGTACATAAATCCCTAAAAACAAAGAACTAAATTCAGAAAAATTTAAAAACTTTAAGACAACAAAATCCATAAATGGATAAAAAATATATAATACATAAGGCAAAAGGTATATACATATATATTAATTCCTTTTTCTGATGGATAATTTCCTACTCTTTAGAATAGGCTTGAGGGGGATCTTATCATTAAGCCCAGGGCTAACATCAGCCCTAAACCTAATAATCCATTGATCTCACATTCTTCAGTATAATTATTAACATCTCCACCTCGCAAACTCAACCCAACAGACTGTAGGACCATAAAAACAAAATAATGTGAAGGCCCATAAGTGTTACAATGTTTCGCTAAAGCATTAGAGGTGGAAGCAATATGCATGTGGTAGATATGATCCCTGATTCGTTCACGCAATTTTCTGTTGGTCTTGCCAACATAAAAAGCTTCACATGAAACACACTTAGCAAGATAAACCAGGTTCTCACTCTGGCAGTTAGTATTAGTATAGAAGGTATATACTACTCCTGTAGTTGGATGTATAAAAACACAATCAGTGTCAATAAAAGAACACTGCCTACAACTACCACATGGTTTCGTATTGACCTGAATGTCTAACCTACCAGTATTACATCTATCTAACGAACGATGACACAGCAACCATTTCAAGTTCTTCCTATTCTTATAGGAGTAACTGGGCTTCGGACCAACTATTGCTGCCAAACGTTCATCTAACAGCAGTGTTCCCCAATACTTCTCTACAACCCTTCTAATCTCAGTTATATCCGACGTATAAAACATCGACATCCTCAAATATTGGCCCTGTCCATTCTCTAGTCGTGTCTCAGTATCAATGCCTCTAGCTGAAAAATAGGGTCTAGCTCTTGTTCCCCTTAATAAATCTACTTCAACCATGGCTCTATTTATCTCTTCCTGGTTATAACTGCGTCGTACCAACCTCTCTTTAAGGCTATCCAATTCCTGTCAATACCCTTCATCACCCGGGTTTAACCTCGAGGCTCTCATACACTGGACTTTGACCACGTTTTCAAAGACAAAACGTGGGTGCATACTCCCACGATGCAATAGAGTGTTCCTATAACAGTTCTTCCTATGTACTGCAGTATTGAGCAACCTACAACTAAGTCTCTCAACGTGCACATCAAGAAAAGAAATATTGTGTCTAGAGTAATTAACCGTGAACTCCAAATAAGGTGTCAGTGAATTAATACATGACACAAACTCCAATAAACATGACTCATCATCCTTCCATATTAGGAAGAGGTTATCTACAAACTGTCTGTAGAAACCTACAGACTGCTTGAATGATCTCATATTGAACAACATCTCCTCTTCCCAACCTGCTATAACTATGTTGGTGTAGCTATTAGCACAAGAAGTGCCCATAGCTATGCCATCATTCTGTATATAAGTTCCAGAATTGAACATAAACACATTATTATACAAAATGACCTCTAAAAACAAGGTTAGGAGGTCTATCTTCTTATTCCCTAAGTCCGAATGTCTTGACAGATATGAATGTGTCTTAATTACCCCTTCTTCATTAGGTATCATGGTAAAAAGACTTTTCACATCCAACGTAGCAAGCACATATGATTCCTCACTGCTAACATCTTTGATATAATCATATAAATCTAAAAGGAACTGCTTAGTGTCCCTTAATACAAAGACATTCAAATCAACAACTGGTCTTAAATGATGTTCTAGATACAATGAAAAAGGCTCTGTAACCCAACCCCATCCGGCTACAATAGGCCACAAGGGGGGGTTTACCAATGACTTATGAACCTTGGGAAGGCCCTGTATAATTGGTATTAGAGGATTATCAACCCTCAAAAACTTAAATAAATCAACCTCTGTATCATGACTACTCAACAAATCATCGAGCATATGATAAATATCTAATACCTTTACTGTTATCCCCTCGCTATCAATACGAGTGTAAAACCTCTCCTCTTCTAACATTGTCTCCATGCAATGGACATAATCAACACTATCCATCAGGACAATGGAACCCCCCTTATCAGCTGGTCTAACTACCATTGATGTATCATTAATCAACTCTTTCAGAGCCTTCCTCTGTAAATAAGACAAATTGTAACTCCTAGGACGTATTCTATTTCTTCCACCCATCTTATGTAAATCATTCTCAACCAACCTAGTGAATGCATCCATGAGAGGGTGGATGTATTGGAATCATACCTTTCAACCTCTTAGAGCAAGAAATCTGGACAAAGCTATTAATAAAAGTGGGACAGAGGCACAAAAATAGGGACACTTTTTAAATATTGCTCTTACAAACTTAGAAAGTTGATAGAATAACAGGGTTTGGATTAGCATGAATTTAATGAAGGGTATGAAGTATGAAACTCAAATGTCTGAAATTATTTTCTAAATTCAGTTTGCAATGATTTGCCACTAATTTGCTGGAAAAACACAATTTTATGAAAAACAGACCAAAATATGAGACAGAAATCTGGACATTCTGCAAAAATATGTACAGTTGAGAGGTATGATTGGACTCATGCAGTTAATCAGGCACAGTGTTATAGTTTTTTTTGAAGAAGAGCTGTTCAGATGCATATGTGACGTGAATGCACATTAAAGGCACATCTGCAAAATATTGTAATTCTAAGTATGCAAATGTAGTCAAATGTGAAATTGTCAGAATATTAGCTCTGTAGCAGGTATATGCATGTAGGACCTCATAAAGCCATATAGTTATAACTAATGGAAAAATATGGAAACAAATCCATCAAGCCAAACTGATGAAGGCTGGGGACAGTAGATTGGTGATGGACAGATGGGAGTCATTCTATGAATTGTGCATTGCATGCATGCACTGATTAATAAAAAATTAGATATATGTGCTCTGAGTAAGTGAGGAGTACAGCTGTGGCTATAAGGAAGTTGCAATATATGAAAACGTAATGCATATACTGTCACTTTCAAAAGTGAAACCAGCTACCCACTTCAGCTATAGTTAATGACCACTATCTGTAATCTCTAGACCTTTCAAAGGGATAGCTAAAACACTACTCACATAACTATGTGGGATTGCAGGATACATGTCAAGCTGCATGGAAACGTGGTTCAGTTTCCTGTATAGCTATGCAGAGAATTGCAACGTAATCCATAAAACACCAATGGAATATGTCTCATCTGCACCAGCTGTCAAATATTGTTATTGTGATGCATCATTATTTGGTAGCAGAAGTAATGCAACCTCCTCTTCCAGGTTTGAAAGGAAGTGGTCAAAGCAGTGCAGTGGATGATTATCATGATGTACCCTCCAGAACATACACATCTCAGGAGGCTCTCCATTCTCAGGCTCACAATGTAGTCTGATGGGTATAATAACAGCATGGTGTATGGCAGGTACTCATGCATAGAATGAGGTAATCAGAAACAACTATAGCCAACAACAGACAAACCTGATGTGCTATGACAGGTGCCACTCTTCACACTTGAGGACCACCCCATTTTTTTTTTAATTCAGCAGTGCATGACATCTACATGCTGTATTATAGACAAGGTGTCCTCTCATGAACAATAAGTAGTACTGATACATGTATCCTCATATATAAGACACACAGGACACAGACAAAGAGAAAGACACAATAACATGTGCCCTGCATAGGAGATATTTGGAAAGATGGAGCTATGGTTCTATATGGACCTGCATCTCCAGGATAAGCAGATACTAGTTTAGCAACAATCTCTTCCTCCTTCAAGTTGTCCATACCACAGAAACTCTGCGTTCATCTCTGTCTTACACAAAAGTATTGGCAGTATCAATAGTGGTGGAAACATGGTCATATGCACAGCTTTCAACCTTGTATTTCCAAACTGTGGGACACTACATCTCACGATATGGAACAAATGCACTAAGCTTCAATTAGGAAGGTCACTGTATGGTTAATAACATTTTTTTGTAATATTTATGAATAGTTCTTTTGATGAATTAATATAATTCAATATCCTTTACCATAGGCATTTAAAACATATTAATAATTAAGTTTTGAGAGACCCTTCATTGTAGAGCATTGCAGAACACAATATTTTTAATGCTCAAAAATGAGAAACATTTCTTACAATGAAGTGCACTTGAGAGGTATGAATGGCATACATTTATACAATATGATGCTCAGAAACAAACCACGCACTTGCCAAGGGTGTTGTGCTAAATAAGTCAGGGACTGGGCACCTGTGATAACCCTTGTTGTATGAATGGGTTGTCCCTTGTACTATTTGCTTTTCCTGCAGATACAGCTGGAATATGCAGAGTCTGCACATGACATCTTCAATATGGAGGCATGTGCAATCCATACCAAAGATAAAGCATGCCTAGGAGCTTACCAATGTGTCTCATGTATCCCCCTCCAGCTTTTGTAAGTTTGGTATCTTGTAAAATATTGAATCCTTGATCAGTACTGAGGAGTTGAGAACTGATGTGCTTACATATTGAGCATGCTCTGCCAGGTAGCATGTCAGCTGGTCGACAGTCAAACTACTGAATACCAATACATGGGAAATAGTTGTGCTGAAACAACTTTCAGTGAACCTAGAGATAATGTATTTTTGCAGGGGGTAAATCCCCTTGCACCCTGATGAGGGGGATACCTCCCACATTCTCTGATTATAAATACTGACTCTAAAGTCACACAACAGTAGATAAAAGGGAAAACTCAATCCATGCCAAAAGTTTTTTCTGCACTTCAGTCAAAAAAACAGTTGTCAATAGATCGACTGGTTCCTTTCTGCAGGTGGTCAGAGAACAGGAAAGCCAGGCAATCTAGTACCATTTGATGCTCTTTGATGTAGATGGCTACTCTACTAGCACCACATATGCAAACACATCCATGTTACTGGAAGTGTGCTATGCATTTTATGATTGCATGTGGTATTCCTGCCATCACAAATGTATCAGCAAATAAGCAAGCATTCAGAGATGTGGTAATGGATGTGGCAAGCTTACCCAAAATTATTTTGTCATAACCAAGAAAGCTGTACCACCTTACTCACTGCCAACTATAACAGTGACACTACTAGGCCCTGTAACAAATTAGGACTATGCAGCCTCTGATGTAGCACCCGGTTGGCACATAGATGATTGTGTTTGCATTCCGTGTTACTTGAATTTTGCAAGCACTGCCATCAGAGCAGACCATGGATCCTCCAGATAAACAAACTGGTTAAGCCATCAGTGCCACACATCAGTGCATGTGTTTGCTTATGGTCACTGTCCCATGTTCCAGTGCCACTGCAGCATCACATTTTGAGGCAACAAAATATAACACAGTCACTGTGGCTTATAGGTGCATGACCTGTGCTATATAGTAAATTGTGGCCTTTGTGAGAAAATCATGCACTGCTTAGTAATAACAACTTGGCAAGATGTAAGTTCTTAATATGCCATGCATGCGTGTCTGTATATTTTTCACCTATGTATAAAATCATCTCCTGCAGTACAGTTGTGATGGGATGTGACTCATACTCTTTACTCTGTACATCTGATACAAAGTCAACATGAGTACCAGATATCCAGCAAAATTATACAAATGTTTTACACAACTATGTTAGATCACATTATAATAAAAAACAGTGTATGCCAACCACCTTCCATGATTCCACTGGTGCAGTTGTATATACACAAGATTATGATGCAGGCAGCAATACTAACCCAGACTGTAATGCTGCAGGTATATAAAATTACACTGGCAGAATTGCACAGAGTCAGTCCTGTCATGACAGATCACTTAAACAAGAAAATCCATACTGCAATGTACATGTATTGACCTATGTGTTTATCTGAGATACCCTCTTCAGGTGACTGTGTGCCATTTCACCCTCAGTGGCTAACAGTGTCTCCTTCTTCATTAGGGTGTACCCTATATTGAATCAAGCTACCACCCATCACCTTTCTATCCTGTGGAAGGGCTGTGGCCTGTTGGTGTACCCTTTCCTACATCTATGTGAGACACCCAAGGTTTCATTCAAAATTTTGTACAGCTTTCTGTGGAATAATTGATACCATTACTAAACACAGGCCTCTCTACCTGCATGGAAGTTGTCCTTTTTTCATTTATCATCAAACCAAATAAAAGTAATAAAAGCCATGATTCGAACCACTCTATTGACATTAAATATGTATTTTACAGTTTTCATATAATGATTTTGAGGGTCTATATTAGATCAGAGAACACTTAAAAAAGCGAATGCTGATTGATCAAACTTATGTAAGTGAAAGCTTACAATCTTGAACTGTCAGAACAGCGATTTTTTTCCCAGGGAAAAAAATCGCTGATCCAAAACACATACACACAACACAAGCACACCAAACAAACAGCAATCCACACACATACACTTAAAATCTGACACCTAACCCTACACTAAACTATACACACACCACTAACTATCCAGTTACCTTAACCCAAACCCTAACCCTAAGGTCCATCACTATCGCACACTCACCTCACCCGCTTCCTAACCCGAACTCACCTAACCCGCCCTAACCCTCATGTCCACACAATCACACACATACCTAACCCGCGCCCTAACCCTAACTCACCTAACCCGCCCTAACACTCACATCCACACAATCGCACACTTACCTGAACCTGACCCTTAACTTTCCACCACAGCACTGAAAATACCAAAGCCACAGAAACGGACAAACGAATTCTTTCCCTAGGAAAAAAATTCAGGTTTCTGTTGCTTCGATATTTTAATCTTTCGCTTACTTAAGGTCGATCAATCAGCGTTCGCTTTTTTAAGCATTCGCTGATCTAATATAGACCCTGATTTTGAGGATGATTTGGTAATATATCCTGATTTGGTGCCTTCAGATCAGTTTTTTAAGAGAGATACATTTTCAAGGTAATTAAAGACATTTGTGATGCATAAATACCCAACAATTTTCCAGACAGAAGTATTTGTTGGTTTTGATACCAAATCTGTCTGACTTCACTTCTTTTTTACCATCAATTTTCTTCTGTTCTGTTGGTTCATAGGTAGTTACTAAGCTTGCAGTAAAAAGGAACGGTTGAGGAGTTTAGCCCAAATTTCCAGTAACCCCCAAAAACTGTCTAGATAAGTGACTTACTCATTGTCACATGGTCACATAATAGATAAGTGAGGGCTGAGAGAATCAAACCCTGAGCTACAGGTAAAGAGAATGAGATTAAAAAATATAAAGCCCAACAAAGGGTAATCAAATGAGACAAACTTTAATAATACCAATACTGAAACACCGCATGAAATCAAAATGCAAACATAGACTGGTTTAGCATAGAAGGTACTTTCAATCATATTCATTATTTGGACACCATGGTAGGGTGTACAGAGTACCAGGCCAAAACATTCTGTTATAGGGTAGGGCACAGTCTGCCAAGCAGCTGCAGAAATGTCAGTGCGGTGGTGCACTCATATGTACTGCCTTTCATAAGTAGGTTCATAGATGATTACTTGGCTAATGACCCCAACAGGGCCTTTTTAAGCCTTATCATACTTCCCAAATGCATATGACAAGTTTTGATACTCTAGGATTATTTTGAGGGCTGTATGTAGCCTTGGGCATGGCTGGTCAAGCATTTACAGGGCTGCCGCTGTCTTATAGAGACATTGATGCTAGATCAGGAGTACATTTCTGATTCCCCATCCACTGATCCAAATTACATTTGAACTTGAGTTAGGGAAGAACTCTGCCTCACATGGGTGGGAAACTTGTTCCAGAGAAGGGGTAGTCTCTCAGACACATACCCATCAATTCAACATGTTCTATTTATGTTGCAGACTAGGCTCAGGTCCCTAGACTGGATAATTCAGATGCTATTTATTTTGTGGATGTGAAACATTTACATCAAAGTGGGATCAGATGATGTTTTGAAGGTCAGGCATAGATCGCCTCTCAACAGTCTGTAGGACATTGAGTACAGAGACGGGGCCAGGCAGTCTGGACAGGACATTGTGTTTATGCCCTGTGCTCTTTTTGTAAGGAACCTCTGTCGATGCTCCACTTGTTGTATACATCCAGTCAGGTACGTACAGAAGGGGGCATTGTACTATAGGTGGGCAAGTCAGACCCGACTTGAGCTTGGCTCACGGCTGAGTTTAAGGTTGGTTCTGGCTCGTGATCCAACAGGTTAAAGACCAAGAAACAGCTGAGTCACGATAACAAGTTTTTTTTTTTTTTTTAACTGCTGACCGTTTTATTCAGACCAGACTTGCAGGCTGTGAGTGCTTTCTGTTAGGTCAGGTCTACATATCTAAGCATTGAGGTTGGCTGGAATACCAGACAGGGTGGTGCCACATGCCATAGTGCTGAAAAGGAAGAACATTTAAGCATTTTTCATGGGAGAGGACTATTCTAAAGCATTGTAATTGGGCAATTCTTTTGTAAAAAGATTTGCAGCTCATTTTTGGGATGAGGGGTACATTATTTCCTTTAATCCAGAGGGCTTGCATGTTTCCACAGAGGAGGTGAAGCCTGTTTCAGTGACAGAAAGAGAGAGCAGGAAAGCTTGGAAATTACCAATGTTAAGGACAGCATGGGTAGAATTATTTTGTGTTTCTTTGCTTTTACTGACGTAAGCTACAGTCTCTCAGTTGCCCCTGATTTTAGCTCAGTACTGTGATTCTGCAAGAGGTGCTTAGTGCATGTTTGGGGTTGAATATATGTGTTCAAGAGCAAGATGTTGAAATTACTATATTATTGTAGTTGTTTCTTTTTTTCTTTCACTCTCTGCACCATCAAGCATCAGATGTGCAGAAAACAGAGCTGCCATTTTGGGGAAGGGGTGTGGCGGTATCTTGTACATGAAAGCACAAGGCCATCATATAATTACTGCTGGCAAATAAAAGTATTATGACTTATTTGGCTCAGTGTATTTGTTTACCAATCACAAGGTGAAATAGCAAAATGTTACTGTACTTCTTACATTTTCTGTCTTTTCTCTGTGAGATTAGTGTACAGAAAAGTGCTATCATTTTTGCAGGCATACAATACATGAGAGCTAACGGCAGTTATGCTTGGCATGGTTTGTTGAAGGACAGTATCCATCAAAGAGCAAAGTTTGCCATTATTATATTTTGTAACAACTTCACAGTCAGAGGTGGTGTAACTTCTCAGGAGGGATACAGTCCACTGGGATAATGCGTGCATTTTGTACCCAAATAGGTTAATAAGAATACTGATTTTTTTATTATTGTGGGTTGCCTTAAGGGAACTGAAATAGGGTTTCTAACATAAAGCTAACAAAATCCAGCATTTCACAATGCTTTTGTTGTTTGATTTAGGCAGTGTATCTAGTTTTTACCTTGGGGTTGTTTGACCATTTCTTGAGAAATGTGGTTGTACTAGTGTGCACTAAATCATCATCAGACCAAAAGGGGAAAAATGAAATGTTTTTACAAGCCAGGGCAACATTCCTGTTCCTGTGTACAGAGTAGTGCACTTGTATGCTACTGCTTATTATAATTTTGCTCCCTTTTTTCATTATCAGCAGACCTGTAGTTTGGGCACAGTGAAGGAGGTGGCTGGGTGCAAGCTGTTGGGAAGTGTGATGAACGTACCATCAGCATTGATTCATTTGAGTGAATGCTGGCAATTTCAATGATTCTTTGGCTATAACTGTAGTATTTATTTTGTTACTTACTCATAAATAATTGCAGCTGTACTTCCAGATGAAGTTATTTTTAACAGAACTACTGCTGAGATTGTTTGTTTTGGCTTGGCTCTTATGGGGGCTCTAAAAGCCAAACCAGACCCTTGGTATAGCTTCGTCTAAGCTCTTCCTCAAAACTCCCAGGTTTACCCACCTTTACAGTGTATGCAGTGACTGGGATGATGAGGGCCAGGTATAGAGGAACAATGACTTTCTTGAACCTATATGTTGTACCCCTGCGTACAATTGTGCAACATAAAATGATTTCCTTACTACCACAGACACAAGACGGTTAAAATCCACCTTGCAATCCATATGCATGTCCAAATCTGGTCTACTTTTAGGGGTGTGTTATCAATGTGGCAGTTTTCAGGAGTAAATATCTTTTCAAAAGAAACTATTATACATTTATATTTACATTATACATTTCTTATAATTTAGATTTACACCGTGGCTCTGGCACAAGTTATTGCTCTGCATCTTCTCTTCTTGGAGGATAGTTGTTTCTTTGGAGGATTCAATGACTACAACCAGTTTGCAATCATCTGCAGATTGCCTGCCTTAATGCTGGCCTTGATTTCAGAGATGTAGATGTTAAAACGAGTAGCCTTGGCACCATGCCTTGAGGATATCTTCTAGAAACTAGTCTTTTTGAAGGGGTAGACTCCTCTACCCTACCTTCTTAGGTTCTGTCTTTGGGCTTGCTAGCTATCCAGTGGGCAACAAAAGAGTTTGTACTTATGTTCATGAGTTTGTCTAGAATGCCACAGTGAAGTATTGTATTGAATGCTTCGGCCACGTCAAAGTAATTGGTATGCACTGTTTCACCCTTGTCCATTGCATTATTGACTTTCTCAAAGACATCCATCAGGTTCAGGAGGCATGGCTTGTCTTTGACAAAACCAAAATATATTGTATCAAGTGTCTGAAGGTTTCCTATGTCATTGTTTATTATTTACATGATCATTTTTTCCAAGGTTTTGCATATGAGATTAGTCAAACTAATGAGTCTGGAATTGTCTAGGTCTGTAGATAGCATGCCCTTGTGTAGAGGAAATGACAGCTGAAGTCCTCTATTTACTTGGCCTGAACCTGTCTGGAGGCTATGGTTAAATAGTTATTCTAGAGATCCTGATGCCACCCATGACCAAGCCTGTATAAACCCCTTAAAATAACCCTAGAGTATCAAAATTTATCAGATACATTTTGGAAGCATGGCTGGGTTTAAAAAGGCTCTCTAGGGTCATTGCCTTCCCTATGAATCTGATAGGCCATTTTTCATGCTATTAAGGACACATTATGGAATACATTCAGGGCCCATTCATGCAGTGTTCTTGGCCTATAAGAGTGCATTGAAGACATGTTCCCTAGAGATAGTTGGGGAAGTTATTTTTTAGGGTATTTCCAGACAAGGTGTCTGAGGGGGAGATGAGGGGTAAAACTGAAGCTGATTTTGTCAGTCAATAGATTTGCTGCATAGTTGGGCTCAGTACAGGTAGCTCCATTTACATTTAGTTTGGCACATTGCTGTGTACTGCCTTTGAGGATACAGATATAGCTGAAGAATGCTTTGTGATTGTCCTTGGCCTGAGAAGGTATTGTACCTCAAATTTGACATTGACAGACTTGAATAGCCCCCCCTGAGCTGCTCTTTAGACTGGTGATGGAGTTTTGTCTTGCTGAACATTGCACTTCCTGATTTGTGCTGTGATTTTTTTCCTTTTGTTTTACGACTTATTGATATTTAGATTCCAACAGGGTGGCTTTTTTTTTAGTTCGTCCTGTACTTATTCTGGGTAGTTACAGCTGTCTCTTTGCAGCCATTAACATGGTTGTATATGGTTTTCATGAAGAATTTCACATAGACAGCAGTGGTCTCTGGAATTTAGGAGGCCTGAAATTTTGCTAGGGTGTCTCTTAATAGCAGGAAGTTTGTTTTAGAATAATTCATAGGTTCATAGGTGTGTACTAGGCTAATGGCCATAAAGCCTATAATAGCCTAGCCCAAGAAGATTCCCTGGCATCATGCCACCCAAAGTTAGTTCCCAATGCCCCTGTCAAGCAAGGCCACTGAAGTGATCCCTGGGGTGAACTTCCTATTGCCCATCCACTCGTCAAGATTCCTCTTAAAGAAGGCCAGTGAAGTGCTCTGTATGATGTGAATGGGAAGTTTGTTCCAGAGTATGGAAAGTCTCTGGGTTAGGAACCTGTCCCTCCAGCATGTCCTGTTTATTGTGGTAATGAGGTTTAGGTCCCTGGAGGATGTGGCATGGAGGGATTGGGATTTCTTTAGGTGTAGCATATCTAGCAGTTCTGGGTCAGACACAGCTTTGCAGGTCAAGCAGAGATCGCCTCTAGGTAGGCGATAAGAGACAGAGTATAGCTGGAGTGTTTAAGTCTGTCCATATAGGGCATGCGTCTTAGGCCTAAGATCCTTTTAGTGAGGTATTTTTCTGGCCTTTCCAGTTGTTGTAGGTGTCTAGTGAGGTACATACCAAATTGAGCATTGTATTCTATAACAGGTCTAATGAGGGATGAATAGAGAGGGATTATGACCTCTTTCTTCCTGGATGAGAAACATTTTATAATGAGATGTGCCACAGAGAAGGACTTTCTGACTACAGTGGCAATGTGGTTATCAAAGGAGATGTTGCTGTCAACCTGTGTCCCCAGGTCTCTTATCACACCTTCGGTGTTTAGTGAACAACTGCCTGTGTGGTAGTTCATGGGCACTGAATTTTTCCCAAAGGGAATGACAATGCACTTTTTGGCATTGAGTTTAAGGCCATGATTCTGGCACCAGTCACTGGTGTCAGTGAGGCCTTTTTGCAGAATGTCTACATCAGTTGGAGAATCAGTAATGACTCCCAGTTTGCAATCATCTGTGAACTTGGTCAGCCAGAGTCCCTTTGTCTTGGCTTGAACTTCAGAGAAGTAGATGCTAAACAGGAGAGGACCTAGGACCGATCCCTGTGGGACACCAATTGTAACTGGTCGGTAGTCAGATTTGGAGTCCGCTGCTTTCACAGTGTTGGTTCTGTCCAGTTGCCAACCCATCATATGACATAGGGGTTTATGCCTAGTTTAATGAGTCTATCTATGATTCCTGAGTGAGGGATGGTGTCAAAGGCCTTGGCAAGATCTTGGTAGGCTGTGTGAACTACCTTGCCCTCATCCACAGCTCTGGTGACAGACTCGAAGAAGTCTGTCAGGTTGAACAGACACAATCTATCTTTCAAAAACCCAAAATGAGTGGGGTCCAGAGTTTGGAGATTCCCTATGTCCTTATTTATAAGGTCCATGATGATGCACTCTATAGCCTTACATATCAGACTCATTAGACTAATGGGGTGGTAGTTCCCAGGGTCTGTAGTCTCTCCCCTTTTGTGGAGTGGGATGACTGCAGTAGTGTGCCATTCGATAGGGACAAAGCCAGAAATGAGGCTGTGATTGAACAGGGTACTCAAGTGTCGTGCCAGTTCACTTTGTAATTTATGTAGAACACAGCCAGGGATATTATAAGGTCCATGGAAGCTGTATTTTTGGCTTTGGACAGTGTGTTTTTTACCTGTGTAGCTGTGATATTAGGGGCTTGGCATTCCTCAGGTATTGTGATAGGCCCTTTAGGGGGTGAAAGGGGGGTAAAGTTTGCACCGAACCTGTCGGCCAATATGTTGACAATATCAGTTGGTTCTGTATATGTATTGCCATTGTGCTGTAACTCACAGCAGATCTGAATATTGCCATGTAGATTCTTGACAGAACTATAGAATACCTTGTGGTTGTCTTTAGAATCTGAGCAATTTTGTTTTCATAGCTAGCTTTAGAGGATTTGATGATGGATCTCAGTTTTTTGCTGAGGCTAACAAGGGAGTTTTTCCAGTCTTGGGAATTCACCCTTTTCTGAAACAGTTTTTTCTTTCTGTTCATAGGTTCATAGGTTCCTACTAGGCTATCTGCCCTAGGGCATTTATAAGCCTAGCCAGAGTGTGTTTGGTTTTTGCCACCCATTTTAAATGAATTTTGCTATGCCCTTTTTCGAGGTTAGTATACTGTGCCTCTGTTTAACAGTGACACAGAAGTGATACCCGGGGTAAACCTACTATCTCCCATCCACTCATCAAGATTCCTCTTGAAGAGAGTCAATGAGGGACTCTGCCTAACCTGGACTGGGATTTTATTCCAGAGTGAAGGGAGCCTCTGGGTTATGAATCTGTCCCTCCAGCATGTCCTATTTATTTCAGTGCTGAGGTTCAAGTCTCTCAAGCACGTAGCTTGATGGGATTTGGATTTTCTGAGGTGCAGCATGTCCATTAATTCCGGGTTGGACATGGATTTATATGTCAGGCACAGATCGCCTCTGAGCAGGCAGTATGCCACTGAGTAGAGCTGGAGTTTCTTTTACCGGGCAGCATATGGCATCTGTTTGAGCCCTTTGATCCTCTTGGTGAGGTACTTTTGGGGTCTTTCCAGTTGCTGCAGGCGTCTGGTAAGGTACATCCCAAAAGGGGCATTGTACTCAATTATGGGCCTGATGACGGATGAGTAAAGAGGCACGATGACCTCCCCTGATCTAGATGTGAATCCCTTCATGATTAGGTGGGCTATATAAAATGTTTTTCTAACCACTTTGGCCACGTGGTTGTCAAATGAGAGATTGCTATCAACTTGGGTCCCCAGGTCCCTAATTACTTCTTCTGTACTTAATGGATTACCACCTATGTGGTAATTTGTGGGCACTTTGTTTTTGCCAAAGGAGATGACTATACACTTTTTGGCATTTAGCTTGAGGCCATGACTCTGGCACCAGTTGTCTGTTTCTATGAGGCCCTTTTGTAGGATGCTTGTGTCAGCTGGAGAGTCAATTTTGGCGCCCAGTTTGCAGTCATCTGCGAACTTGGTCAGCCACAGTCCTTCTCTGTTAGCCTGTACCTCGAGAAATATATACTGAACAAGAGAGGTCCCAGGACTGAGCCTTGTGAGATGCCACTTGTAACTGGATTGGAGTCTGACATGGCTCCAGCAATTCTAACCATGTGGGTTCTGTCCTTGAGCCAGTTTGCAACCCATCTAGTGACATAGGGGTTTATATTTAAGCTGGTGAGCTTATCTATAATGCCCTAGTGGGGTATTGTATCAAAGGCTTTTGCACGGTCCAGGTAGGCTGTGTGGACCACCTTCCCCTCATCAATGGCCCTAGTGACTGTTTCAAAGAAATCAACTAGGTTTAAGAGGCAGGATCTGCTCTTAACAAAGCCGAACTGGGTAGGATCCAGTGTCTGTAGGTCCCCAATATCTTTATTTATGAGGTCCATGATGATCCTTTCCATAGCTTTGCAGACCAAGCTAGTCAGGCTTATGGGGCGATAGTTTCCAGGATCCGTTGAGGCACCACCTTTGTGGAGAGGGACCACTGTTGCTGTACGCCACTTTTTGGGTACATATCCTGTAGTAAGGATGAGATTGAACAGTAGTTTTATGTTTGGGTTTAGTTCTTCTTGGAGTTCATGTAGGACGCAGCCCGGGACACCGTCTGGTCCCATTGATGCTGTGTTTTTTGCTTTGGAGAGGGCAGCTCTTACCTGAGCATCTGAGATGTCAGGGGGGGCAGCACTCTGCTGGGATAGATATTTGCCCTTTTGATGGGGAAGGGGGGGAGAAGTTTGCGCTGAACCTGTCAGCTAGGATGTTGGCAATGTCTGTGGGTTCGGTGTATTTTTTGTCATTTTGGACTAATTCTGAGCATATCTGGGGAATTCCCACCCAGGTTCCTAACATAACTAAAGAACGCCTTGTGATTATCCTTAGTTTCCTGTGCAATTTTTCTCTCGAAGCTGGCTTTAGACGATTTTATGAGTGCCCGTAGTTTTTTGCTAATACTGATCAGAGATGCCTTCCCTTTTTGGGATTTTGCTCTATCATGTAGTAACTTCCTCCTTCTATTGTATAGTTTGTTTATGGCTGGGGTCCACCAGACAGGACGCCTAACTTTGGAGGATTGGGTCTTGGTTTTATTTGGGATTGCATGATCCATGCATTCCTGAAGGTGTTCATAGAATGCGTTTATAAAGGATTCTGCGGTCTGGGCCGTATTTTCCACAGGCCCGGGGACTTTGAAGGATTCCACCTCGGTTTTGAGGAGTGTGAAATTTGCTTTAGAGAAGATTTTCACTGTGGTTTTCTGGGCAGGGGCTGGGATCGGGATGTGAATATCTAGTGAGATTAGTTTATGGTCTGATCTTACCAGTGAGGGATACACTTCTGGTCTGGAGCATAGAGTCCCCATGTTGGTGATGATCAGGTCCAGTTTGTTTTCCCCTCTTGTGGGAGTGGCAACAAGTTGTTCCATAGCATTTGAGTTTATAAATTCTAGGAACCTTCGGGCTAGGGTGTTGGAGCTAGAGTAATGCTCCCAGTCTATGTTAGGGTAGTTGAAGTCACCCAATATAATGGTGTTTGGAGAGACCTTCATATTTTCCAGTGTTCTCAGGAAGGCCGAGTGGGGTTCCTGGGTTTGGGAGGGTGGTCTGTAGCAGGCTATAAACTGGAAGGCAGTTTTACCCACTGTTAGTTGCACATGGATAGTCTCTGATGCTTCGTGCTGTGCCACCAACCTGGAGGTTTGGGTATCTTTGACGAATATTGATACTCCCCCTCCTTTTGTGGTTTGGTCCACGTTTTGGGGCCAAAAAACATGGTATGAGGTATAACCTGGTAGTGCTGGAGTGCTCTCGGGAGCCTTGAACCAGGTTTCTGTTACTGCACAGATATTGATGTTCTCCATGCTAAGGAGAGTTTCGAGTGCGTGCATCTTGAGGTTTAGACTTCTGGCGTTGAGTAGCATTACTCTTAGTTTCTTATCCCTTGTAGAGTTGTATCTGTTGTAGAGTTTGTTTATGGTGGGGACCACCAGATTGGCTTCCTTTTTTGGAGGAGAGCATCTTGGTTCTGTTTGGTATGGCCTATTCCATGCACTTGTGTATGTGTTCATACAGTGCATTGGTGTATGATACAGCAGTTGTGCACCTATTTTCCATTTTCGTGGGTGTCGTGAAGTTAGCCTTTTTAGAAGCCCAAAATTGACTTTGGAGAAGTTCTTACGGTAGTTTATTTTAGGGGGGGTGAGGGTGGGATGTAGATATCCATGGTGCTTAGCTTGTGGTCAGATCTGACCAGGGAGGAGTTGATTACTGGTGTTGAGCAATGGTCACCCATGTTAGTAATGACCAGGTCAAGGATGTTTCTACCACTGGTGAGGGTAAGAATGAGTTGGTCCAGGGTGATGGAATTAATGAATTCCAGAAAACGTTGAGCAAGTGTGTTGGTACATGAGCAAGTTTCCCAGTTAATGGAGGGGTAGTTAAAGTCTCCCAGTATAAGGGTATAGGATTGTGCCCTAATATTTTCCAGTGTGTTTAGGCATGTGGAGTGGGAGTCTTGGGACATGGTGGGGGATCTATAGCATACTACAACCTTAGTTGTACCTGAAGTATCTCTGATGCATTATTTGGGTTACTAGTCTGGAGGTGTGCATATCCTTTATGAATATGGA
This sequence comes from Protopterus annectens, assembly GCF_019279795.1. Classification (NCBI taxonomy): domain Eukaryota; kingdom Metazoa; phylum Chordata; order Ceratodontiformes; family Protopteridae; genus Protopterus; species Protopterus annectens. The sequence continues at coordinate 1,456,481,966 of NC_056739.1, forward strand.
GACACCACTGCCTTTAGTGCTACAGTCCAGGTATAGGATCCAAAAGGTGTGGTATGAATTATAGCCTGGTAGTGCTGAAGTGCTCTCTGGAGCCTTGAACCAGGTCTCGGTCACTGCACAGATGTCAGTGTTCTCCATTTTAAGGAGTACTTCAAGTGAGTGCATCTTCAGATTTAGATTTCTAGCGTTGAGTAGCATAACCCTCAGATTTTGTTTGCTTGTAGCTGTTATAGTGGTAACTTTGTCTTCAGAACATTACCTAGAAAGGCACTATAGGGGTGCTAGGAGCCTTGGCCAGTATCTGGAATCCCTGGGGTGACAGGTGTAGGCCATCTCTGGTGAAGCATCGAGGTCTGTTGATCATGTCATCCCAGGCAGACAGATACTGGATCTCCTTATAATGTCACCAGAAGCTTAGCCAATTGTTGAAGTCAGTCATTTTCTGCTTGTACTGTGGTATCATTCTGGGTGATGGTAGGATGCTACTCAGAGCTAGGGTCATACCTGCCTGGGCTACAAGATCCAAGAGCTCCTCTATGTCTCCTTTCATGTAGTGCAGGGAGGTACATGTCAGGTCATTCACACCAATATGGACAATGACAGAGTCATATTCCTAAAAGTTCCAGGCACAGATGGGGTCTGAGGTTTTGTTTTTATTTCACATGAGACAGTCAAGGATGTTAGCACCCCTAGTAAGCTTATAGATTAGCTGGTTAAGATTATTTATGTTTACAAAATCCAGGAATCTCTGGGCATACATGTTTAGGATTATGTATGATTCTCAGTTTATAGGAAGGTAGTTAAAGTCACCCATGAATATAATTATGGGTTGAATTGAGGGTGTCTCCAGTACATTTAAGTACTTACTCAGTATTGCTCCAACACAGCTTAGACAATGTTAACAAATGGTACAAGGGCAGTGGTCTCAAATTAAATGTAAAAAAATGTAGCATAGTTCATTTTGGTAAACAAAACAGTTTCATTTGCTGTATAGGAGAAGCACTCCTCCAATCAGACACTGTTGTAAGGGATCTGGGTACTCTTGTTCATAATTCCTTATCATTTGACCATCATGTCTTCACAGTACTTTGGAAAGCCTTTCATCCAGTCCATCTAATTTCCAAAGGTATCTCCACTAGATCCAAAGAAGTTTTATTTCCTCTTTATTCATATCTTATCAGACTCATTATTGAATATAATGCACCTTTTGGCGTGTATTTACCTAAACATATCAGAAAGCTTGAGAGACCTCAGAGATTAATAACTAAAAAGATCAGTGGCCACCCGAATCTTAGTTATCAGGAGAGACTGGCAAGCTTTTCTCTGTACTCAGTCTCTTACAGACTTCTCCATGGAAATCTACATCAAGACTTTCATGCCAAGAAAGATCCAACCCTGTTTGAGCTCCTGTTCCTTTGCAGAACTAATGGTACATCAATTATTCAGTTAAAGGAAGTAAACCTTCATCAGCAGATAAATAAGACATGTTGGTGTGATAAATTCATATCCCAAAGTGTCCCACACCTCTGGAACAAACTTCCACTACACATCAAGCAGAGTAGCATCTTTCCCACCTTTAGGGTAAACCAAGATAACTGGATGGTCAGTCTCAAATTCTCTCCTGGTTTATCTTATCTTGCTTTCCTAGAGGTTAGAGGGAAATACTGAATATTTTTTTTTACTAGACTTGAAAATGTCTGCAGACTGATTGCCTAAAATTTACCTATGAACCTATGAACCTACATGTTATGGGTTTCCTGGGTCATGGAGGGGGACCTGCAGTTTGCAAGGATATGGTTTGAGACTTTGCCTATGATAATTTGGATGTGGAGGACCTCATGTGTATTACATTGTTTGACCAGCCTTGAGTTGTGTTTGTTTTTTATGTAAATTGAAACATCTGCCCTTTTGTCGCATCCTGTAGAGTTGCTGATCTAAATGAGTGGAAGGCATTATAGCCCTGCACAGCTGGGGTGCTCTCCATGGCTTGAAACTATGACTCAGTAATTGCACAGATGAATACTTTCTCCAGGGTGAGGAGAGCTTGTAGGGAGTGGATCTCTTGTTTAGACTCCTGACACTGAACAGTAATATCTTCACCTTTTCTTGGGTAGGTTTTGCTGTGTTGGAAGGTTTATTGGGTTGGCAACACCTAAAAACGCACTATGGGGTGGGCAAGATTTTAGCCAAAATTATAAAACTGAAAGGGGACAGGTGCAGACCAACCTTATCAACCATATCTTCCCAACCTAGCAAATATTGTATCTCTTTTAAATGACACCAGACACCAAGCCAGTTATTAAAATCATTTCCCCATTGTTCATATTGTAGAATCATCCTTATAAATTACTTCTAGGCTCATTCCAGTATGGGACACATAGTCCTAGAGCTCCACCATGTCTCTGTTCATATAGTCCAGGTTGTTTACACCCTAAAGGACTATGGCTCAGCCATGCTGGTACTTGTGGTGCACTTTTTTTGGAATACAGTTACCATTTCTGGCAGCTCATACTTAATTCCCATGTCTAAATGAATCTATCAGTGTTGCTAAACATTTTTAAAATAAAGACAGCAAGAACATAAATGATTGTTTTGATGTTGCAATACCTATATGGTGATTTTCTTATTTCTCTATAGTGATTTTAATGATTGCATTTCATTACTAAGCTTTGCTATATTATGGATTTTACACTGACTGCAGTTGAAATCTTATTAATCAGTTTGACAAGATGCTGATATGGGCCATTGACATCTATTAGTGCAGATTTTTATAGAGATGCACAAATTAGTAACTGCTGTTACCACAGCATGTTGATTCTTACCTTGGCTGTATATACAGTAAGCGGATGATACTATCCTACTACACAGGCGCAGTTACAGCTATGCATGCCTTGTAACAACAAACACTTGATCTATGGTCACAACTATGGGACTTTTGGAGGACATGAATGACTCTGAGGTGATATAATCTTTAGAGAAAAGACTGCATTGAATGTTTAGCTTCTGTGGGTGTGCTGGCTGTGTAGCACTTGAATGGAACTGATGTTAGTTAGCAGCAGATGTTGTAGTGGCATATATGTTGCTGGCTTTGGTTCATACATGTTAGGTTTCTGAAACATGCAACAATCTGTATAAGATTGTAGCAACCTATCCGCAAATATTGTATATGCAGTTTTCTTGTTTAGTGTATATTATCACATCTTGGCTGCAACAAAACGGTAACCATGTCTGTAGATCATGTATGCTACTGTCTTTCTCATGTACCCTACATTGTGTATGCCACATCTATGAATCTTACTGCAGTCCAAGCCATCATTTGGTCATCATGTGTGGCGTATGAAAAGGAAATTTGTAGTTTCAAATAGCAAAGATGAATAACAACTTTTGTAATCCTTTAGATTATTAAACTATACTGAAGTTCATCTATGCATATGCAAGTACTGACACTGCACATAAGTGCACAGTTTGATTCCCAACCTGCAGTATGGTATGACCTTTAATATGTTTTGTCTGCTGCAATTCAGTTTTCTGTTCTGCTTTGGATGCCATAGTCCATGAAACTGAGAACAATTTATAAGCACACATGTGCAGTGCTCCAGGAAATTCAGTGCATCATGTGTGATGTATGAAAAGGAAATTTGTAGTTTCAAATAGCAAAGATGAATAACAACTTTTGTAATCCTTTAGATTATTAAACTATACTGAAGTTCATCTATGCATATGCAAGTACTGACACTGCACATAAGTGCACAGTTTGATTCCCAACCTGCAGTATGGTATGACCTTTAATATGTTTTGTCTGCTGCAATTCAGTTTTCTGTTCTGCTTTGGATGCCATAGTCCATGAAACTGAGAACAATTTATAAGCACACATGTGCAGTGCTCCAGGAAATTCAGTGCATCATGTGTGGCGTATGAAAAGGAAATTTGTAGTTTCAAATAGCAAAGATGAATAACAACTTTTGTAATCCTTTAGATTATTAAACTATACTGAAGTTCATCTATGCATATGCAAGTACTGACACTGCACATAAGTGCACAGTTTGATTCCCAACCTGCAGTATGGTATGACCTTTAATATGTTTTGTCTGCTGCAATTCAGTTTTCTGTTCTGCTTTGGATGCCATAGTCCATGAAACTGAAAACAATTTATAAGCACACGTGCAGTGCTCCAGGAAATTCAGTGCATTGTCTGTAATTCTGTTTGAGATACGGCCAGATTCTAAAAGATTTGTAGAACTCAGCAGAGTGCTCCGAGTTCAGACAAAGATTTGTGGGAAAGCCAGTAATATGCAAATGCATCTCAGTTTGAAAAGTATATCTAAGCATAAGGCAACCACATAGGTAACTAGTAGTATCAACACAGTGACAGTCATAACCTGAAACAGCAAGCTGAAGAAAAAATGTCCATAAGTAGATATGGTACCATTATCAAGATGTGTATGACCGGTACACAAAATCAAATGTACATTTCTTGAATATGTGTTATAAGACTGACATAATATAAAGGAGCATCACCAAGGGTTTTGGAGGGTGGCCTAATGGTTAAAGTGTTTGCCTTGCAAACACAAGGTGCAGGGTTTGAGTCTCACAAGGGATAATTGGCTAGGCTTAAAATGGCCCACAAGGGCAATTAGCCTAGTACTAATCTATGAATATCCACAGTATATTGCAGATTCCATTATAAAGAGCAACAGAAAAATGAAATAGTACTATAGATATATTTGAGGAATCTGTCATAATTCACAATTATATATAAAGAATATTAATTACTGCAAAGTGGTATAGACGGCCTCATCACCACTGCAGCTAACAAGGAGTGTGGGACGTGTGGGAACACAAGTTACACACACATCCTAGGAAACATGGTGATAAAATAGCAGATGTAGGGTGACAATGAAGGTGAAGAAGAGGGTGACACAAGAGGGATGAGTGAATAGCAAGGTCAGAGGGAGAGTCAGAGGGGCATGACTACATTTTTTTTGGGTAGCAATAGGCTGTCTTTATTTTTGGAGACTTGAAATTATGGAAAAGTCATAGAAAATGGAGGCGTGAAAAAAAGTGAGTAAATACATATAACAGATATCACACTGCAGGACAAAGATTGGCAATATATACAGGACAGGTGAGGTACACAGACAACACAAATATGGACTGCACACTATAGACCAAGGAAAGTTAATGAACAGGATAGGGTTGCATACCAGACATGGTGCACTGCAATAATACATTATGTACCAATACAAAAAGCAGTGCTGAGACATTACAAAGTGTGTGACAGTCATACAAAACGAAGTACGACTGATAGTAGATATGTGATAGGCACCAATAACTAGGAATGTTGACAGTGTAGTGCATTACAACGAACAACAAACATCATCATCCATTAGGCTGTCAGTAGTGCAAGTGTAATGCAATAGACAGTGAGGCTGATCACATCCACAAAGGGAAATGTAGATGCAATAAAGCACAGGTCAGATTAGAACCCCTCCAAACCTGCAGTCAAAAGGCAAACATATATGCACAGAGCCAAGCAGCAGCAGTACAGCAAATGTGTCAAAATGGCTGTGTAAAAAAAAAAAAAAAAAACAGTAATATTATCTACTTGATAGGCCTAAATCTAATATGCAACATCAACAGAACCTGCTGGAGAGACAGGTTTGTCTCCAAGAGGCGTCCCCATCTCTGGAATAGACTTCCCATACATGTCAGAGTACCCCACTGATCCTCTTCAAAGCAACCTTGATGAGCAGATGGAAAACCCTAAATTTGTCCCAGGGGTTCCACCTTTGTCTCTCATTGACAGGGGTGACAGGTGCTGACTGAGGTTTCTTTTTTTTGGGGGGGGGTAAATTCTTGGCAAGGCTTGTAAGGCCCCCAGGGCCTTTAGCCTAGTAATCTCCTATGATCCTATGAAATAATTATGTACTCCTCACAACTGAATAGGAAAACTAGGATGCTATTGTCACAGAAGGCATTACATGCCAGGGACAACAGGAATGATGTTCAGGCTTGCAATGTAGATATGTGTCATGCAGTCATATCATATAAGTGGAACGTCCAGAATGATCACCGTGCATACCTACAACAATGGCATGCAATATTAATTTGCCATGTAGAAAGGTCATGTGATAGAGCTATGTTAGAAAAATAAATAAAATGATAAATAAAATAAACAATACACAAATGTGTGATGAAAGACAAATACAACAGCTTTAAACAACTTTAATAAAGCATACAATACTAAGATCTTTGGCCCCTTAAATGAACCAGACTTCTTCAGAGTACACCCTTGTAAATTCCATCCCTCATATTTCATAGGTTCATAGTTAATTACTAGGCTAGCTGCCTTAATGAGCCTTTCTAAGCCTAGCCAGTTATTCTTCCAAAGGTGAGACTGAAACACTGTTCCTCGTCTGTGAGTCAAACACCTTAACCATTATACCAAGCCCCCAACTATTCATTATGCAATCACATTCAAGATTTCATTAATATAAATTAATGCCTTCACCCTTATAAAGAAACCCCAACTAAAACAGTCTCAAAAATCCTATATATATAATTTTTAAGGTTATCTGTACTTTACTCTTTGTTTCTAATTTATGTGCCTGTTTCATTAAATAAAACTCAATTCTAAAGCTTAATACATTGCTTAATTCTTTATACTTTAAATGACCTCTGTTTCAACACTCTTTAATGACAGAGTGTCATTCAAGGTTCATGTGTGTGTATGTGTGTGTGTGTGTGTGTGTGTGTGTGTGTGTGTGTGTGTGTGTGTGAGACAGGCTATCACTGTGGCACAGCTGCCCTACAAGCACAGTACACCTGCAGGCCAATGATACAATAATAAGCAAAGGAGCCCATAAACATATAATCTGACATGCAAATGTGTAACACATAGCCAACACTTATAAGGGGATGGAAAATGGTCACGTTATGTCCCTAGTACTAAGGGGCTGCATGTCTGAAAAAGCTGTCAATGCAAACACAGGACATGCACATCTGAGTAAAACCATCTCGCATGCATGTGCCCCTAACATAAAAAACACTGCGAGTGTGGCATAAAAGATGCTGCAAGGTACATGCATCAAGGGGAAAAGGTCTGACACAGGTACATTTTCCACATGTGATGGGGTATAAGGTGTTTGCCTGCAAATCACATAAACAACACAGTCATGTGGAACAGGAAAACTGCAAGTAGCATAGTACACACAAAAATGTATGACGACAATCACATAATCACATGTACTGCCATGCAAACTTAAGGCAACAGGGGACACACTCATAAACAGGAATATTAAAGGAAAATTTAACTGTATTTGACTGCCAAAATGGCTGTCAGGTGTACACACCTATAGCACATCATAAGCAGGAGTAAGACTCACTTATATGACTAAATGACAGTAGTTTTTCAGGGTGTGGGTGTTATTTGGGAGTTACAAATGTAGAGCCATACAAAACAATGCAAGTGTACTATGCAGAATGAACACTGCTGAGGAATGTAAACATTTGGTACTGGCACCAAAGGTGTACACATAGCAGAAAATATACTGAATGCACAATACAGTGGTTTTGCATAAAAATGAGGCTGAGTACTACGGTGATAAAGTGCAAGTGATAATATGTATAACAAGGTACTGTCATGACAAAATAATCACATCACATGTCAGTTGACTCCATTAATGCCATATAGTACTGAGACAGGCTACTAACGGGTGCATAACCTAAACATAAGTGATGAAAATAATGAATTGCACTGGAAAATATACGAGGCACAATGAACAGTACTCACATGAGCAGATTGCACATGAGAGTTTCTGATACACCTATATCTAAAATGCTGCTGTCTCCCTGCTGTGGCAAATATGGCAAAAAACAGACACAATGCCAGCGGCACCACAGACATGTACACAGAGGTCCACTATGTCACCCATGTGAACATACTATCACAAAAGAATGGCATCAAAGTGGTACATTTTGGAAATTTCAGTGATATTAGGAGACATCATATCCCACACACGGCATATGTCAACACCTGTTAATGTAGTCATGTGAGCGCTGTCAGTATGACAACTGTGTGGTCAATGGTGGACTGCAAAATGCATTGAACCTAGCCACCAAATACTAGGTCATACAGGATCCTAAATGACAACATTATGGGCCACAGTATGCAGATTAGGCAGGCCACAGGAAGACATCAGGACTAACTGAACTCAGCATAAGTGACAGCAGTGTGAGTCTGTATGACACAATGATTATACTGGCATTGACACATCTGAAATTGTATTATAATGTACATAAATGATATTCCCACATAACAGCTGGAATGTAAAGTGTGCATCACAAAATAACATAGTAAAAGCATGACTACAATATGGGAAAGGTACTCAAATATGGATATAGTAGTGAAAGAAAACCTAACAGTAATACATCATAGTGGCTGTATGACACAAGTAGAGGACATAGCCAATACTTATTCCAGAGACTCCTCCTTGATCAGGACAAAAATTGGTTATGATCCTTCTCGTGATTCTTGGAAGGAGTCAAGCATGGCCCCTGCCATATCCTGGAAATGTTCCCATCAGGTCATGCATCTGGATCCAGAATACATCTGTTACCACATCACAAGTCTGGTCCCTCAGGTCATTTATCTGTGGTGGTGGAGGTTATCATCATTGCTCGGCTGGAACAATGACCCCTAATGGTCCTGGTCCATCTTAATTGTCATGATCATCTTTGGATATCCTCACTGATCCGCAGAGTCAGACGCTGCTGGCAGAAGTCATGTGTGCCAATGTCTGATGTGGATGGGTGGGCAGGTATGGCTGGCAGTAAACATAAATCAGTCACATTGTAATAACAATTCAAAACAGTGTCACATAATATCAATATGTATGACAATGCACCATTTTCAACATGTGTACTTTATAAGATTTGTAAGTATATTGAGCATTACTCCATTTGTAGTTGTGCTGACACATTGTGCAATATAGCTAACCCTATAACAGTGCACATTTTGCCAGTTTTTCTGGTAGATTGATAGGGATAACCCATGTGCAAGACAGCTATGTCAGCAGTAATGCCGTCATCAAAGTTAAGGAATGGGTCAGACAACACACAATCAGATGAAGGAAAAACACACATGTTGTTTTGCTGTTGAGAGTGTATGGTCTGTCAACAGTACAGCCATGTTGTACTGTCACTGTCACCACTACCCCGAATACTGGCAATGTAACAGAATCGAGCAATGAGACATCATACAACATGTCAAGACAGCAGAAAGAACTAGAAGTTCTCCAATGGACCAATCACTAGTAAAAAATAAACTTCTGGACCATTCAAAATCAGTGGAAAATTGTACTAGGCATTTGAAAAAAAAAAAAGCTCAGTCCATCACAAGTGTAAAATAAAAATGAATTTAATAGTACACAGTTATATGCTTTTGTCTGACAATAATACAGACTTTGTCAAAATTGTGTTCAATGAACAGTCTTTGCATTAAATATCTGAAAGTTCTAAATATGTAACAATGTAACCATTTCAAAAATAACCAATCACAAAATGATAAACAAATTATCTCTTTCATTAAATAAATTGTGTCCAAATGCATTATATATGTATGTGTCCAAATGCATATGTATTGCATATATATTCCCAAAGAGCATCTACAGTGCCCTGCATGAAAGCACACACACAGCAAAATGACTAGCTCTGTGTTTTATTCACAGACTAATGATCTGCTAGGTTCAGAGGTTATCACAAGTGTGTAACCCATACTCAATACATGTGACTATCAAGGTATGCAAACATTGCTGGACAAAGTCAGCTGCAGTATGTAATGTCTATACTGACATGACAGGTGCACATACATGAATATAATCAAAGATCTCTGATGTTTATTGCACAAGAATGATGATGTGCATTCATGATTATGTCATAAAATAGTACAACAAATACAATTATAATGGAGGCTGTCAAGCTGTACACATCACAGGCCTGAAACAATAGGGTGTGCAGCACTGACATCCATACATGGCAGTGATGGCTATAAGCTTTGAAAATATATATTAATACGGATTGAGTGTACTCTCCCAAATTAATAAACCATCTTGTATTGTGACATCATTGTCTGAAGCATCCAGTGGTAAAGCAGGATTAATACTGGGGTAACATATATATGTTTATCAATGAGTACATTCTATATGTACCCACAAAACACACACACAACCACTGCACAATAACATTAAATAATGACATTACTTATATGTTAAACCAATCAGTGCAAGTTGTGAGAAATGCAACAAGAAAGTCACAATCACACAATCCATAGAATAACACTTGACTGAGACACTCCCTTACAAGTTGTGGTGCCAATGATAGAATGCCATAGAATAATGCAATTGTAACATGTACAACATGCTGATAAATTGCATTTAGGGTATGTGCTATGATGTGTATCTCCACCTTCAAAGGCTGCATGGGAGTATAGTGATGGTTATGCAAAGTATTTAAACTTTGCTCAATGGGTAAGATACCTTCTGATATCACATTGAGAGTGGAGTAAGTATGTCTCAGCTGTGCTCCTTTTCCTCCAAAAATACAGCATAACTATGTTCAGAAATATGTACATAACATATGCACATACATATGGCTGAAACCTCATTATTATATCTGCATTACTATCACTCAGCATAGGCAGGTTACAGAGACATATTTATGTGTCATTATGAAACAGCATATGTTCATATCAGACATCATTAGGCTGGCTCCTATACCTCGACACACATGAAAAGAGCATCTCGATATAGTAATTTACAAAAACATACATAATAATGCTAAGGGTTATAACGCCAACACATTTGCACTACATCTATGTGGAAAAAGAGCACAGTGCAACCACAGTATAATGATACAAACTTCACCCCCATCACTGACAAAATGAGATGACACACAAGCATTTAACAACTAAACAGGCAAGAAATACATACCATGAAGTTAAATAAGTACCACTAATTCACAATGTAAACTGATGAAACAACCATAATACTGAAATCTTTGTTTTGTACTGTTAGCAGCCAAGTGCCAAGTAAACAGACAGCCATAACTTAGATGCAATACATGCACTCCTTCACTCCAAGAAGGATTGCAACACATGTGGCTATCATTTAGGTTGAGTGAGGAAACTTAATATTACCTTACAATAGATAGTTTGAAATGTATCAGCATACTAAAACCTGTAAGATTAAATTTAATCATAAGGTCAGCACCTGTGTTACACAAAAAATAAAACTTAGAAGATATACATGTGCATTGCATTATGGGTACCATGTATACATATTTGCATTCACTGTTGTTATTTGCATAAACAGTGTTATAGGGAAGCATTGAAAGGCAATTAATAGTGAAGGAATAACCATGGAAGCAAAAATAACCACATAGAAGCCATACTTCTCTGCCAGCATTGCTCCTCCAGTCTCTACATTTGCTCAATGCACATTACAAGATTTTGTTCCGCACCCGTAAGAATATACAAAGAGATTACATTTATTACACAATAGCAATGCCTGTGTCTTATGAAATTATATAGCACATAAAGGAAACGTCAGTCCATAAAATGCCATCATAAATCACCATATAACCAGGTTTTTGACACTTACCACATAAAGGTATTAATACATGCAAGTTCAGACTTTTCTTCCACATTAGGATAATTGACAACAGCCTAGATTTCAACCTATAATAGTAATTTATGTCTACACAAAAGTCCAGTACCCTACCTGCCTAGGTACACATCCTATACTGTAGGTAGACTGAGTTCATGTAAGTTGAACATGTTTGAGCTATGAATAAACAGTTAAACCATAGAAGAAATTCACAGGTTATTATTTATACTCAGTGAATGTTCACTACCGAATGCAAGGCACGTACAATATAATGAAGTCCAGGTGCATGATATGAAGAATGATGTTGTCACCATTATGTCCAGTGGATTGTATAACAAAACAGATTGAATGGTGTATGGGCATCATTAAATAGGTAGCTGCATGCACAAAGGTATCATGTACCCCACATTCATCTATTAGAAGTACAAAGTCTGTAACATAAGGAATTCACAAAATGCCAACTCTTGAAACCATGCAAAGAAAATATTCTTTAATGTCAATAAATATTCCAAATGAGGGATAATTAGAAAATACAAACTTATATAAGGTGTCACAGAAACTTCATCAGATATAACTCAATAAAGACAAATCACCATTTATTATAAGCTGTTAAAATCATTTAATGTTTAGTACATTCATTAATTGGGTAATTCATCTCAGAACATTACATCATTAATTAAGATCAGTAGGCACTGTTAATAAATATTTAATAAAACTAACTAACTAAATAAATAAATAAATTTAAACATAAGTAAAAAAATACAAATTAAGAGTACATACTCTAACTTCAAAACAATTTAATGTATTCTTATCATTCAATCCTGGGCTTGAATTAAGCACTCAGAATATTTATCCAGGAATATTGTGCATTCCCTGTAATTAAATTAATGTCAGCACTTGTCTTACTTATCAAAATAACTTGTAACCCCATAAATTTAAAACTATGTGAAGGACCTTTTTCAATAACATGCTTTGATAGGGCATTTGTTGTAATACTTTGTCTTATATCAGACAGATGATCACAAATACACTATTTCAGTTTGCAATTATTAACATAAGTAACTGCACAGATGATTGCAAAAAACACATTTGCACTAACATCTATAAGTTACATGTATACATATGACTGGACATGTCAATATTTAGATGTCTATATATGGAAATTATCTTTACATATATCTCTGTATCTATATATCTATATCTATATATATATAAATCTGTATGTATATAGATAGATAGATAGATATCTAGATATAGTTTTGTGAATATGTTCATATACATCATGTCCCAAAAAAAAAAGGTAACTAGCATATGCATGCATATGACGTTTGTTAAATCAGTGTGACAAAGCCTGTGATGCCTACATAATTCCAGCAATATATGGTCACTGTATGTTTTAAGGCCTTGGGGACACTGACAAAATGCTTAGTCATCTGCGGCCTGTGTGAAATATGTGCTACAACACACAGATGTTCATAAAGATGGTGTTTTGCACAATGCCTGTAGAAATGTATAACATAACACAGGGTGGACATTACTTCAACAAAAGGACTGATGTAGGAATAGAACCCACATATATCTAACAATCAAGAAGAAAATGACTGGCTGTATATACAGTGCACCCTTTCAGCTATACTACACTTTTAGGAATCCATATGCAAACTTGCTGTAAGACAAGTGTGCTTTCATCACCCATTCATTTTAAATGCCTTTCCATTCTTCGTTGCTCATATATCCCTAATTCAGACAGAAGGCATTGCATGTTTGCAGTCATTAATACAAATTTAAAACTGAAGTTATGCAATTATTTCTTAAGTGATGCATGACATTAAAACACGTACACATTTATGTAATCCAACATCCGGCCATCCTACAATATTGTAGCAGATGAATTAATGCATATAAATAAATACATATGCAAGAAAAAATAAAAAAGGCTTGATGGGTTTTGAAACTGCTGTCACATAATACTGCTACAGTGATTAACCAGTTGAATTACTTGACAACACAACATTTGCAAGGCGTTCGTGGGATGCTAAGTACATAAGCATTATTACACATACAATCATGATTTAAGGAATAAGTTGCTATATTTACTTCCCACCTTCAATTCAGGCCTTGCTTACCTACAGATAACCTCAGAATGCACAGTTGCATTGCCATTGATGGTGTAATACTCAATTGTAGTCTGCATTACAACAAACTTAGTGATGCTAGAAAATCATATCACTATAAATATGTTATGAACTATTAAAAATCTGTGTGCTCCCTGTTCCACTACCCTTGTAGAAATCATTAAATCTGCCTGAATATACAATGGATAGTTAGAAATCACAAATAATTACTGCACTATATCTTTTCATTAAATTATAACTGTATGTAATAGGTGTTATTGTGGAATGCAGCATTTACTGTAGGCATCTTAGGGGTGTTGGCAAACCTTGGCTTTCCTCCCAGGAGTTGCACCCGGTCCCTATGAAAGTCATTGTAGTGGCAGTGGACCTGCACACCAATCCTAAAGATCCTGGACCATCTGTGAAGCTCCCTGGCACTCCAGCTCCACACATCAATTTGGGCGAAGTTCCTCTGGCATGCCCACATCCTCAGTTCAGGTTACATGCACTGACAGCAACTATATTGCTGTCTCATCCATCCATTTAGGCATTGGGTAGCACTGCAGTCTCCTCTCAGTTTAGATCTCAATGGAAGCTAAAGTAACATTGTAGAAAAACACCTTCTGAAAATTGCTCACTGAGGAACCACTCAGTTGAAAGATAGCAAGGGTATGGTCTGGAAATGTATCATTATCACCTTTTAAAATTGGTGCAAGAGGGTGGTAGCAGCCTACTGGTGAGCATTTGGCACATGCACATGAACTCATAGACTGGCAACTATTGGACATTTACATTGAACACTATAAACTTATGCAGACCTTTTGGTTAATACCCCAATATTTAAGAACATATATGGATGTTTCTGGATGTGACACCAAAACATTCTATGCTAATGAAGCTCATTAATTAGTATGGTGCAAATAGTACCTAAAAGCTGTGTGTACTGAGATACCCTTACTGTTAGGTATACTTGACTGCCTCATCATATCCATGAAGTAAGCTCTCATGAGGTCAATATTTCATGTTATCATTGTTCTGGGATTGTCAAATTGTCCTGTGTGTACCATGTAAGGCATATTACAGAGTTTACACTATGAATTCATCAGTATATGAACATGTAGTTACATAAAGGGTATGGATTTATACAGATGTATGGATACATATTCATTATTCGCAGTGAACATTCTACCACATGCAGGTGTATGGATATATTTCCATCATTTCCAGTGAACTGTGGGTATGGATAGCTTCTGACCATATCCACCAGGAATGCAGTCCTACTTATTAGTCCATAGCAGTATTTCTGGTTAATGACAGGTTACAAGAATATTGTCAAATCCTTCTTATAAATTATGGTTTACAGCCATTCACTTATGCTGAGACTTTGAAGCTCCCATACCATTCAATGGTACAGCAAGGACATCCAGATGAGTTAGCCTGTACCCCTGTTTCTGTGGTCATAGTGAGACATCACAGCTATGATGTTCAGGTTAATTTGTTCTTAATGTGCTAAAGTGCTGTCGGATACAGATTAATATCTGTGTGGGTCACAAGAAGTAAGGATCGGTAAGACCACCTCCATCAAGGAGTACCCAATGGAGTACCCTCAGGGCTCAGTGCTGGTCCTGCTCCTGTTCAACAGACACTTCTTGGAAGGCTAATGTTTAAGGGCTCTGACTTACTAAGTTCACAGACAACTGTAAATAGGGAGTTATTATAGATTCTGTTAAGACACCAACATCTTGCAGAGGGTTTAACACAGACAGATGACTGGTGCCAAAGCCATGGCCTAAAACCAAGTGGCAAAAAAGCATTATAATGTCCTTTTAGAAACTGTCCACCAAAGTTAATGACTACATTGATAAAACACCCCTAAGAGTTGACCCAGTGATAAGGGAACTGAGAACATATGTAGATAGCAATCTAGCATTTGACCAAGATGTAGCTAAGATAGAAATAAAATCATTCTATGTTACCCAATATATAAGTAAGGGTATGTCATCCATGTCCAAGGAAGTTATAGTACCATTCTACTTAGCCCTCATCAAACCTAACATTGAGTATGATTTCCCCTTTGGCATGCATCTAACCATGCACTTGCAGCAGTTGGAATGCCCACACTGATTGCCTAAAGTATCTTTCTCTGTCTTCAGTCTCTTATAGGCTGCTGAGAGGGTTATAGTTCTTCTTCAGACCAAGCACTAATGGATCTGTTGCATATGTGCAAAACAAGCAGCACCAGAAACATTGGATCCAGAGAACTGAACATTGCTTTTGACATAAACAAAACATGCTAGAGAGACAGATGTGTTATAAAGGATCTCCTTGCTATGAAAATGTGACTACACTACACAGTTCTGCAGCTCTGTGTGACTTTCTGTATTGATGTCTGTTCCATATTCCCAATCTATGTAGGTGGCATTGTAAGGATATTTGGCTGTACAGATGAAAGTATGGGTGAAACCCCCCACAAACAGTGGTCAAATAGTAGTAATGTGCTTAGTAAAAGGCATTCAGCAGTCCAATAGACTTGGGTTCAAAGCCACTTCTAGACATACGACATATCCTCTACTGAGAAGTATGAAGAGCACATATATGCCTTATATTTATTCACATATACAGTACTTGCTAGTTGTCTTGTGTGTTTAGTATGATTATCTACACACAATGACTGTACACTTAATATACAGGCATGTTTTTTTCTGCATTACGGTAGAATGTATATGTGGAGCATTAAACCATCACATACTTTAATGCAGACCCACAAATAAGTGTTCTACATGTACATATCCTGATATGTGAGGGGTTTTGTTTTGGCAGACTCTATTAGGAGTAGACATGACAATTTTCCAACAGGGAAAATGAAATAATACTTGAGGCCCTTTGACAACATGGCAGGAATTTACTAGGAAGGATCAGTGATGCATTCTGGAGAACACAGATGTGGAGAGACATCACCAACATGGTCATTCCCCTGGGTGGGCACAGTTGATCTCAGCATGCCTGAAATCACCACTCTTCTGACATGATCCTTTGTACAGCCATCAGACACCAGTATGAGAAAGAGAGAGAGATACCACTGGGGGTGGGTAGTCAGTACCTCCCCCAGATGAAACAACCCTATCCCCTGTCTCACACCATAACACCAGCTAGGATTGTCATATTCCAGGGGGAGGTATAGAGGCTGATGTCCTGAGACAAAGTTGTATGTATACATTTCACATACAGAACAGTATAGTACATGTGAATGCCACAGACACACATTCACATGTCTTTTCTGTTAATATTTATTTCACAGTGACAAGCTAGCATCAGGGTAAACATCGACATCAGCTGACGGAAGACCTGGTAAGAATGCCATCATATGCTGTTTATTAAGCACACCTTTGGGAACACGGTAAGCACTATGTGCAATGATGTTCTGTTCACCTGCACAGAGCCATCCCATTCCAGACACCGACCTTGGTCTTTAGGTATGTGTCACTGTACTCAAGCTTGTGCATATTTGTTGACCTGTCACTACCTGATGTTAGGCGTGATCTTTATTCATTTGTTGTTTATATTCCATTATAACTAACAGCTTCTGAGTACTGCCAACAGAGGATGACCTCCTCAGATGATGACAGACCTGATAAGATTGTTTCTACATATGTTATACTGAGGTTCCCTAAGTGTCAATGTGAGCATATGTGTACTAATTTTTTGTTTACTTGCATAGGGCCATTGCATTCTAGCCAACAACATCAGCCATCATGTATGTCTCTTTGGTATGATTGTGTTGCATACTTTCATTTATATGTACCCTGATGATGTATGCATGTTCCCCACTGACTTGTTGTGTATGTATGTATGTATTTGTACAACACAGTGACATTTCAGCTTTTAATACAGGAGGTGGAGTCAGATGAGAACATGTCAAGTATGTTTACATGTATGTGCAGATTTACATTGCTATTATCATGTGTTTGCTGAATGATTAATATGGACTTTCACTGCTTTCTACGGCATTATATCACCCATGGCCATGCTGCCCAGATAAGTCAATATTTCCATTAGTATTCTATGCAGTCTGGTTCACTCACATCCTGCATCATTCACCCTTTGTCAATGTATATGACATGTACCATTTCTGTATTTGCAGACTGTCTACTTCTTGACTCCTCCTGATCCTGACAAGGCATATGATTAACACCATTCAAATAGCACAGCCAATAGCACACAGGGCACTGCAAAAGGGTTGATGTTGGCATGTCCTGGAGGGGTCATTCCTGTGGTTTATGACATAGCCTTTGATAGAGTGGATAGTGTGACCAGCCAGTCTGATGATGTTGGTGCATCAGACATTGGTCATGATGGTGACCTTGAACCGTTGTCTCCAGTTGAACCTGGGAGTGGTGATGACTCAGCCCCACAATGGAATGATACTGTTTGTAAAACTGCACATGGAATTTATTTTATTTTTATTTTATTTATTTTACATTTGTTGACCGGGCTAGTCTAGCTGGATACATGTCCTTTTTCAGTAGAGGCTATTAACAGAAGTAAAAGTTTACAATTATATACAAGAAATTACATTAATATAAAATCAAACAATAACAACATCTAAATATACAAGCTGTTAGTCTGGTAAACATTTGTTGAGATGGCCAGATGACATAGATACCTGAGGAGATACATAGATACCTGAGGAGATAGTAAGATGCTGGATAAAGAATTGTGAAGTAGAAAGGAATTAGATACTAATGATCCTGTGGGAATTAGTCAGGGTTGGAACATGGGCATAACCATTGAGACTTAAGAAATTCTCTGAGATTAGTTTTGAATAGATTGAGTGTAGCTGATGTGCATGGATGTGTGTCTGATGGTGCACACCTACACTTATAGACACATGAATGTTCACACCAATGTCATGGCAATGACCTCTGTGTACTTACTCATACTTCCAGTGGCTTTACTTGATAGAGGCACTGGGAAAAAAACATTGGGCGGCACGATGCCAGGGCACTTCTATGGGCTAGGCTTGTAAAGGCTCCAGGGCCATTAGCCTAGTACACACCTATGAACCTATAAACCAACCATATAGCACACTAGTACCATAAGTTACACAAGGGCCAGGAGTGCAGGCATGGGGAGGTCATGTCAGCATTGGCTGCTCAGCATAATAGCATGGTATCTGTTGCATGCTCTGTCAAAAGTTGTGATATGGTGGTGTTGGAGCTGTGTCATAGTACAAACTGGGTGTGACATGCCCTGACACTCATGAGCAGATTACCTCCAGTGGGAAGAGGCAGACCACTTCTATCAAGACCCAAACATGGCCTTCATACATCAATGTCTGTGCTGAAACATACATGCTCATCTGCTGTTGGTCATCATGTTCAGAACCTGGCAGTCACGTCCAGACATACAACTTGCAGTACTGCTTAACCCACACTGTGTTCCAACCAGTAAATGTTATCATGTCTAGTTCATCTGTACAGTACCATGGGCATAGTATTTTTCAGCATGTTAGGGGCAGTCAAGTTTGTGGTATGAGCCTTCAGCATGGGCACACTCATCTGTGTTAGCGTAATACTGACAGTTACCTCATTGTGCCCTGTTGTATCATCTTGACCCTGTGGCAATGATGACTATAGTGCTGACCATTGCTAGTAGTGTATGATGCCTGATGCCACAGTCTTTTTCAAGTCTTTTGGCTGATATGATAGACTGCTTATATGTTGTATCATGGCTTCATATATGTCCTTGTTATATTCTACCATGAACGCCAACTTCATGAAAGCTGACAATTCAAAACAATGAAAAAATATGCCTTTTCTTTTTTTCTCCTAAATTGGGAAGAAAGCCCCTACACACCCCCAGACTTATATATATATATATATATATATATATATATATATATATATATATATATATATATACTACACAATTGCACTAAGTCAAAGAGGGGAGAAATCTCTCTATAAAGTGAATCATACCAGCACACAATTAGAAATCGCACCGGCAATGATTTCCTATGAAGAAAACGGTATTTTTCTTTTTTCATTTTTTTCCTGCGGGTTATTGAAGCTCGAGCAATTTTGTGTAGGGATGCCTGTTTTTGTGATATACTGGCAAATGTATTTCTGAGCATGCTAATTAACATGCTTCCATTTGATCTTTTCTTCCTAGCTGACATACACCAGCCATATCTGCAACTCATCAGCATGCAGTCTTATGACTAGCACAGTGATTTCTACATTCTACACTTCACTGTTGTCTGCCATTGCTTACCAGTGTGATACACGTGGCATTTTTGTACAGTAGTACAACTGCTTCCCCCTCAACGCAATGTGTACCTATGTTTTCCCTTCTCACAGTTTAATTTCTCCAAGCCTTCTGAATTTCTAATACCATGATGGGAATCGACCCCATTCCTACATTAGAGGACAGTTACAGTAAATGAAATTAGTATTGTTCAAGTCTTTGATGTTAGCCAAGAGTGCTCTTCTCAGTAACAGCAATGTATCCAGAATTAACACCTTCTGTAATTCATGTGGGGTTACATGCTTTGATAGCATATTTAAGTGTGACTGTAAATTCTTTTTTATTAGACCCATTGCTTTTACTACTATTGGAACCATACGAGTATCTTTCTTCCACATTTTTTTTCTTATTTCTGCCTGTAAATCCTGATATTTCTTGACTTTGTGCTTTCTGTAGGTAAGGCACTGTAATCTCTGGGTGTAGCAATTTCAGTGATCAAATGCTGTTTTTTTTTTTTTTTTTTTTTTTTATGGCTACTATATCTGTTTTTCTTGCATCTGTTTTTTGAACTGTTGATAAAGGGTGATCCCATGGATATCCACTTCATCATTCTTAATACAGATTCGTGGTTCTTGTTTCCAATGCATCTCAACTATAGAATTCTATATTGCAGTGTTTGCACAATCTCCAATGAAACAGTCTTGCCACATTATTGTACCTTTCAGTATATATGTCCTTTGCCAAGAGTGCTTCACATCAAGCAACAAAATGTGTGACTGTTTCCAGTTTGTTTTCACAGAACCTACATCTGTCTGTTTCCTCCACATGTTCAATGGATTTTGTAAACCAGTGTGCACATAGTCCTATATCCTGGGCCACCATTATTAACCTTTTATGTTTTGGTTTCAATTTATCTCTCCTTAACCATTTCTGTGTCTAATTTTTGTCAACATGAGGTTGTTCCAGGAGAGCTCTGTACTTGTCACTATATTTATGGATTTTCCATATTTTATTTCCTTTTCATCATATCCTTCTCCATATATGCTTTCTTGTTTTAGCACACACACTTGCCATCTGATTTTTATCTACTTCTGGTTTGATTTCTGTCCCCCACTTAATACCAAAATGCTTCTCCTAAACTAAACAAAGATGGTATATTAGACTCCTTCTACTCCTCATTTTTTTAAACTTTAACAATGAGGAGCTCTGATGAAGTCAGCAGATATGAATGCAGTCCCACAACTGCAGATCTGTACAAGTAATGAATTTTTGAGCAGGTCCATACTTCCTTCATCTTGAGGAATATATAATCTTGGTATACACTGATTTTTATATATCATCTGATAAGCATGAAGAATCTTTCATGTTTTTGTGTCCAGTCGATCCAATAATTTTGGGGGCCAGTCAATCCCCCCAATACTGTAAATTAAAACAGGAAGATCAAATTGATTTATAGCTTGGACTTTATTCCTAGATGTCAAGGTAGTTTTCCATATCAGTTTTAGTTTTATGAGGTATTCTTTATTGACTTCTGTTTTCATTTGTTCATGTTTTATTGTTGATCTTTTATATATTCCCAAATAATTATGCACTCCCTCCTGCTCAAATTTATTTATATCACATTCCTGTCACAGCTTGATATGAATTAATACCTGGGGTCTTAATTAAGCAATTAACATTAAGTGCGTTTTACAAGCTTTAAGGATTTAATGTTACTTGGAAGTTAACCTTGTTTATATATGCTTTTAACAAATTGCAGTTACTTTTTAGTCCTATCACTTTAAATTTTCAAGGGAACTTTTCATGTCTGTGATATCATCAATTTTTATCTTTCACTGGCTGTATGGATCACATGATTTATGTCCAGTCCTTTTAAATTATTGTGGTGGATCTACATTTTACATTTTGTGATGATATTTTGTTCTGATTAAAGCAGAAAGAAAGCACTAAGCTTTGTGTCTGGACCCTTGCCTTGACATTGCTATGCTTTTATTTCAGAGTTTTTCAGTTTGGTTTGTTTTTGAAACCTGCTAGTATCCTACAGTGTTACAAATTCCTATAGCATATATATATATATATATATATATATATATATATATATATATATATATATGTATATATATATATATATATATATATATATATATATATATATATATATATATATATATATATATATATATATATTGTATCTCAGTGTTATTGTACAAGCCCCCACTGTTAGGTTCTGCTGGTTAAGGTACATCATCCCTTATGCACAATCTTACAAGCACTGACATACTGAACATTATGCTGCTGCCTACATACACTAATTATATGTATGATGACAGCCTACCTCACCATAGGCATCTTCTGCTGTGCTCACCTTAGGTGAGTCACACATATGCCAGTATGATTACTTATGGTGATGTATCCTGCCTATAGTGATTATCTTCTAGCCATCCATATGTGTTCATTTCTTAAGCACAAATATGTGTATAATGTTTTACAGATGATATTGTGGTTATAGTATGTAAGCATGTTGTTCAGTCTAGACAACAACTGGTCTTTTTCCTGTAGTTGTCCCTTGTTCTGCTGAAGTGTGATAACACCGTGTGAACATCATTGCTTTATCTATGTACATGTGTATGCGTGACTTGTCATGACCCAGAGATGTATGCCAGACACTGCCATGTTACCTGAGCTAGCACATATAGCAGCAGCAACCTCCAATTCCCACACCTTGTTGTTCTTGTATTGTGTCCTCCTTACCATCCTATGACAGCTCTGATAGCTCCACATCAGACAGCAAGGGTTCTTGGAGTCACCTTCACCTAGTGCCAGAAGCACACCATGGTTTATTGTTAGTATGTTGTGCAGCATGGATCAAACAGTGACCATCTGTGATGCCTTTTCTGATGTGTATTGCGGTGCACCTCTGGATGTGTTCAGACATCTGAATCATGATTTCAGCATGCCAAATACTCAAATGCTTGCTTAATGGTGTTATATGTCACAGTGTGTGCTCTGTTGCATGATTTATCAGCAGGTATTCACAGGACTCTGTATAGTGTCATGAGCCAAGGTTCTAGTGGAGAACTGCTGTCACCTTTTCGTAGAAGAAGACACACTTTTAGTTCCCTTACTTACTGTTTACAGGTCTTAGTTCAGATTACATCATTGCTGTGGGCTTGTACTTAGTGATAAGGAATGCCTGTGGAATGTCACCCTGTTGTAATGTGTACTTCAGCTCTCTTTCGCTCCAAATTGTCACATCATGCACACTACTGGGAGTGTGTTGTCTAGATATTGATAATGAGACCATCTGCAGGAGACACTACCTTGGTGACAGCCACCTTTTCTACGAATGTGCTGTTCAGCATCATCTAATGCTGGGGTTTGAGTGGTATGTGAGTGTAGTCAGTTACATTGAGGACAGTTGGGAAAGTGGAGATGGCAGAGAACTGTTCCATGGCAATCCTGCACTCCATAGCTGCTGCTGGAAAGTATACAAATTCATCTACTTTCCTGCATATTACTGCCAGGAACTGTCCAAGAATGTCACTAGTGGCTGTCTGGGGCACATTGCCCATATGCCGCTGGAATGTCCTAGTGGCCAATATACACAGACTAAGGCAAATTTTTGTTTCTACTAGGAACGGGTTATTCCACTGAGTGTTTGAAGACATGTGCAGTACACACATCCTACATACCGCCTGCAGCTGCAACCTGTCTAACCTGTAGCTATCAATTATTTCCTGGTCAGAGAGCTGGCTTAATTGTAACTTGCCCTCTAGCATTGCTTGTGGAACACTGGTATGCTATAGTGCATTAACTGCAGCTTGAATTTTTGGTTAGAAATATACTACAGAACTGGCATGAATTTAGGGAAATCCATATTTTTTTTTGTCAAAATTGTGAGCACGTATGGCTTCCTCCGAGTGATTTTGTAAAGTTGTCGGCACACTACTCTGTCACATTTTATTGCAGTTGGGTGCATCCATTGTGTTTTGGAATTTGATGAGCTTGCATGAGGTATGCAATTGTCCTTCTCTGAATAAGTTATTACTTGCGCTTATCATTACATCTGTTGTGGAATCAGATGTGCTACTAGTTCATGGATATCTTCCTTCAGCGTGTACTGTTCCCATCATTCTTTTGGAATCTGGACTACAGTCTTACAATATTTTTAAAACACGTGTTAAATGCACTTGTTGGCAATACATTGATATGTGCACTGTAGTTTTAAACACTCTGCACTCATGACTGCAAGTGCAGCTTAATTCATTTGCAGAAAAAAAATGCCTGGGTTTATAGCAAATCCATCCATACATCCATCCACAACCCCCTTTTCCCATTTTTGCACATGGAGTCAGGATGTCACTTCCATAGTGATAATCATCTAGAGCCAAGGTTTACACCACTGGGTGGCTAGCGCTGTGCATGATAAATCAAATTTGTCTTTCATTTAGCCACACTCTGATCTTAGGTAGTTTAGATCATCACGTTTTCACTAAATATTGTTAGTTTAGAGTTAAAATCACTTCCATCATGTTCTTGTAAGTTAAGAGGAAAGTTAAGTACTTAAATAAAATCCACATATACATGAAGATAACAAGCAAACTGCATACCACTGGCAAAATTCAGAGTCATAATATGGGCAACAAAAAGAAATGCCTGGAAATGTTATCTTCTAATTTATTGAAATCTGTACTGTAAAGTTTCAAAAAAATGGCTGGCATATTGTACATTTGCAAGTGAACTATATAGTGTACTTAAGAATGCTACTGCAATTTAGATACAACCAGGCTCTGTACCATAGCTGCCTAGAGTAATGGAGATCTAATGTAGTTACAGAAGTTGACCATCAGAATGGAGTACACAATGGTGCTTTAGAAGTACTGTTTGTGATCCCCTAGCAACTGCTTCAACACTCAATGTTTTAATCTGCCTCTTACTAATAACTGTCCCTTCTGTAGCTGCACAGCGCAACATCAGTGGCACCCGTGGTCAGTTGTATATACACATGTATGCCTGCACTAATTCACAAATGCACATACACAGGCACACCAGACACATGCATACACACACACACACACACACACACACACACACACACACACACACACACACACACACACACACACACACACACACGCGTCTGCCCACAGAACAAGACTGTTGCAATGGAGACTGTGTAAACACTACACTGAGAAGCAGTGGAAACATGAATCACAAAGCATTATAGAGAATGATGAAGTTTATATCACATGGGATGACCCATTATTAACAGTTCAAAAAATAGATGCAAGAAAACCAGATATAGTAGTCCAGTAAAAATAACTCAAAAGTAACATTGATCACTGAAATTGCTACACCCAGTGATTAGATTGTCTTACATTCAGAGAGACATAAAATCATAAAATGCCAGGATTTGTAGGCAGAAATAAGAGCAATGTGGAAGAATGATACCCAGACAGTTCCTATAGTAGTAGGAGCTACAGGTCCAATAAAAAAGAATTTACATTCATATTTAGATATGTTACCAATACATGTTAACTCAGTATGAATTATAGGAGTTGGTGCTGCAAAGGGCGCTTTTGGCTAACATCAAAGATCAAAACAATTCTAATTTTGTGAACTTTAATTATACCCTGACGTAGGAATGGGATCCATTCCCATCATGGTATTAGAAACCCAAAAGACTTGGAGAAATTAAACAAGAGATTTCTCTCGGGATCTTATCAGGTCTTATTGATGCAATGCTTTTCTGCCTTGGAGAGTGCATTAAGGACATATTCCCTTGTGATAGTTAGGGGTGTTATGGTTGGGGGTATTTCTAGAGAGGTATCTGGGGGAGAAAGTGGGTTAAAACTGGGGCTGTAGTTTCAGCTCATCACTGACATTCTGTCTTGCCTTATATAGGTGGTACATTTTGAGTTATCTCTGCTTAATATCAGAGCGTTGGCCAGTTAACATCTACCTGAAATCAGCTGGACGTATAAGTGAATTTAAGTACACTTTTATCTGCTCTTTTGCATATAGCACTGTATTTAATTTATTTAAGACTGCGGTGGTGGTGCTGCAGTATCTTTGTCGCCTCACAGTAAGACATTATCCTGTTCGATTCTCAGGTAGAGTGTCTTCTGTGTGGAGACATGTGTGAATGGGCGTACCTTCATTGAAGGTTGTGCGTCAGGGTTGGCAACTTGGCACGTAAAAATTTACTGCCAATCATTAGCAGACCGGAGTTCCGCTGTGGTGATCCCCTAACCGGGAAAAGCCAAAAGACACAACAACAACAACTGTAATTTATTTATTTGTGTTTTTCACTGAATATTAACTCAACTGAAGTTGTGGCTGTCTCTCTACAGTTGAAGAAAATAAAAAACATTACAATGGAAGCTGACAGTATTTTGATAACTATTGATGTGGAATCCTTGTACACAGTGTTCCCTCACAATTACTGTATAACAGCAGCTATGGAGTCTTTTAAGAAACATAATCAGGGTACACAGGCACAACTGCAAAAGTTAAGCAAGCTCATTAATCTTGTACTGGACTTCAATTTCTTTACTTTCAATGGCAAACACTACATACAAAAAACTGGTATAGCAATGGGGGCTGCCATGGCTCCCAGCATAGCTAACATAGCCCTGAGCAAATGGGAGGAGGACTTTGTGTTAACACAGACTACATGCAGCATATCACATGCTATTAACGTTTTATTGACAATGTCTTTATTGTGTGGGAAGGTGACACCTTGCAGCTTGGAGATTTTATCACTTACCTCAATCAAACAACCCCCTTCCTGAAGTTTACCTCTTCCCATAGCTGTACTTCAACCACTTTCTTAGATATGCAGATTTCCAAGGACACCAACAATAACAGAATCACCACTGATCTATTCAGAAAACCAACGAGGGTTAACTTATTACTCCACAGTAAAAGTCTACATCCTACAAAAAACAAGTATAATGTAATGAAATCCCAAGGCTATAGATTAGCTCAAATTACCACAGAGATGGAACCATTTTTGAGAAACCTGAACAACTTAGAGAATGATTTTCTAGTGAGAGGCTATGAAAGTCATATGTTAAAAAACATCCTGGAACCCATTATAGAACTGAAAAGGACTGAAGCACCTTCACTCAACCTCCCCAGTAGAAAAATGTTAAGTAATCCCACAGAGAATAACAAATGCAAAAATAGCTTCATCCTGACATACACTTCGGATTATCACAGTATCAAAAATATTATTGAAGAAAACTGGGACATTGTCACAGGAAACCCTTTTCTGATTAACAACTTAGGTGAAGCCCCATCATTTGTTTATAGGAAGGCCAGGAATATTAGAAGTTTTGTTGAATTTAAACCTAGACCATGTAAGAAAAGCACTAAAAGATGTGAAACTAATTGTGCATTTTGTATATTTATACAGCAAGGTGATAGTTTTTATTGCCCTTATTTAAAGAAGATCATTAAAACCAGTGCAGGGGGTGACTGTAACACTAAAAAAGTAATTTACAGGGCACAGTGCAATGAATGTGATGCATTCTATGTGGGCAAGACTGTAAATAAACTCAAGCGAAGGATTTCATATCATCTGTCAGAAATCTGCTCTGGATGTAAAAATAATGCACTAGCCAAACACCTTTCTCTTCATAAAAGACACACAGGTTTTAAGTTCCAGATCCTGGATCGCATAGACATGTGTGATCTTGAAGGAGACATCCCAAATATTCTGGAGAAACATGAACTCATGTGGCAATTAAAGCTGAACTCTTTTAGAAAGCCTGGACTAAACTACTACTGTTCAATTAAAAGTGCACTGGAACTTAGAAAATTGCCACATTGTTTACATGACTAATTGTATTTTATTTTATTATTTTTTTCTACAAATTGGTTTTAAATACCATTTTAACTCATTTGAAATTTAAGTGTATATTTTGTTTCCATCATCATACATATATATTTTTTTATTTTTATTTTTTTCTGGTTCTCTTTTTTCCACTTTATTCAAAATGATTGCAATAACAATACTAACTAATTATACAATTATATAGGTTTTTAGGGTTTTTGTACACAGACCTGAAGAAGTCTAGAAGGACGAAAGCGATCTTTGTTAACAATAGGTTATGAAAATAGAAACTGATTTTTACATGCAAAATGTATATGTATATATTTATATATAATTTTTGATCGCAAAATGAACTAAGGTTGATATATTTCCAGCCATGCAGTATATTGCCTTGTATAAAATCACAGACTTAATAATCTACTTAATAATTTGGTTAAATAAGATGTACCGTTAAAGTACATTAGGGCTATAAATTATTATATAATAAGAGAAAAGCAGGAATGAAAAATAAAAGCCGCTCGACCAACAACACAATAATTTATTGTAAAACAAAGTGTTAAGCGCTTTCAACTGTAAATCCAGTCTTCTTCAGAACACATAAATGAAGAGAGACTTCAGTATAAATACACACTAATTGCTTAATTACTGACAAAATCGCGCCAAAAACCTAAAAGCTGTAGAACATACCAACATAAAATTCTACACTACATATAGCAATGTATAAATACAATAAGTAAATGCATCCCATGTGAATAGAAGACAAAATATACAAAATATAAAATACATAAAATATGTGTCATCACATACGTGTCCCTAAGTAAATACAATGTGTATTATATGTATAAAAAATGTATAAAAAATATATAAAAAATACCAAAACTTGGTACATATTAATAATATATAGAAATAATTTCATAAGAATTCCTATAATTATAATTAATTTATGCTAATTTATGCTAGTGCCAGAAAAGGTTTAATGCTAATATGATCATTTATGCCAGGAAATCTAGTGGCATCAGTATATATCTGCCATTTACTTTCCAATAATGCCAAAAACATTTTCCAATTCCCTCCACAAGGGGAGCATAAAACCTGATCTATAATAGCAAATAAAAACCTATGTTCATTCCCTTTTTCTAATATGTGTCTAGATAAAGCATTATTACTATCCTCCCTCTGTATTCTGTAATAATGCTCATATATACATTTTTTAAACTGACGTTCTGTTTTTCCTATATAATAAGCAGAGCAACGTGTACATGCTGCTAAATAGACCACTTGCTTGGTGTTACAGTTTCCAATTCTACACTTGATGATGGTATGATTAATATCTTTAAGATAAATACTAGTGACATCGTTGATGTATCTACATTGGTTGCAGGAGCCACACTTACTTGTGCCCTCAATTCTATCTGTTCGTTGTTTGGTGGTATTCGCTTTTTCTAATAATTTCTTCAGATTGGATGCTGTCTTATATACACATCTAGGAGAATTATCCCACTGCTGACCCGTATTATGGTTGGTAATTACATCCCAATGTCTCTGTAAAATCTCCTTAATGGCATGTTCAAATGGAGTGTATGTCAAAACACAAACCCTATTGGATAAAGACTGGCCATGTGGGTTTTCCTTAGACATATCCCGTGTACCCAAACTACTCTGATCAAACTTCCCCAATAATGGTATATATATATGTCCCCACTCCCTGAAGACATACTGGGTGATATCCTTAAGCATATATTCAGGATATCCACGCTTGTAAAAAAGATTATATATATTAGATATTTCAGCCTCTAAAATCTCTTGTGTGGAAGACATCTGGGCTGCTCTTATACATTGCCCTTTAACCACATTACGAAAAATATGCGGTGGATGATTACTTGTGAAATGAATGTAATTATTCGAAAATGTTGGTTTCCTATAAATTCTAGTGGCGAATCCATCAATATGATGACAACCATGACATCTAAATAAGCTATTTCTTTAATACTATAATTATATGTAAACTTTAAGAATCCCATGGTACCATTAAGAAATGTCACAAACTCATCTATCTTATTCACAGGTGCCTTCCATAATATAAATAAGTCGTCCAAATGCCTGGCATAAAACTCTATATCAGTATAATATTGACTTTTAAAAAGATATTCTAACTCCCATGTCAACATAACTAAGTTCGCAAAAATGGGTGCGCATGACGCTCCCATTGCGACTCCTTGAGTTTGTCTAAAGTATTCCCCCTGAAATGCAATATAATTATGGTCTAAAACCAATGACATCATGTCACAAATCAAGCATATCTTATCCCAACTAAACCCAGAAAATTGCCTTAAACTATTAGCAAAGAATTCTAGACCTATATCCTTAGGAATACATGAGAACAGATCCACAACGTCAGTAGTCAGAAAAATTAAATTTGAGTTCCATTTATCTTTAGTGAGTTTCCCTAAGAAATCCCACGAATCCTTGACTAGATGTGGGATCCCATTGTACATATGTTTTAACCATCTATCGATCAAAACTCCTATATTAAATGTTTTGGATTCAGAACCTGACACAATGGGCCTGAATGGTGGGTGTTCGATAGATTTATGAACCTTGGGAATCCCCACCATTTTAGCCAAAATCGGATAATCTTTTTTTAAAAAAGAGTATATCTCATTTGTAATTCTACTGTCAATTAAATACTCCTCAAGGGCCAAATCTATTCTCCTGTATCCGATGTTGATCTGATTAATTGACACACTTTCATAATTGCCTGAACCGTGTAGAATGTTATGGAGGTGTGTAATGTACTCGTTGGTATGAAAAACAACTACACCACCCCCCTTGTCCGGCTTCATAATTCTAACATCCTTGTTTCGCATAAATGAAGTTCATCAATTACTTATTTTAGACACTAGTTTAGTGACTGCAAGTAAAGATTTGGAGAAAGATCGTTCTCATATTGATACTGATGTTGCGCCTTCCATTTCAGGCGGTCGTAAGTCCGCCGTTCCGGTCATTCGACAGCTTTCAGCAGCAGCGGTACATACGCCGGATAGAGATATCCCTGTATTATTTAGGGAAACGGAGAGTATGCATATCAACACAATAGACCTTCCAAACGAACAGCTTGATGTACATTCTGATTGTTTTCCTTCACCACCTAGTTTAGATGAATGTCCTATAAGGAATGATCAAATTTATATTTCACCTGCACAGGATTTTACTTTTGACTTCAGTTTCGGTAAGACACGGCAGGAAGCTGAATGAACTGGCACACGTCCTAAGGACATTCCTCCTGTTAAAACATATGATAACAATAAACGGAAGGAGAAACCTGTTTCAAAAGGTACTGTTTTTCGTAAGGTTTCTAGTCCCAGTAATGATTACAATAATTATGTGTGAAGTGAACGTGCATTGAATGAACATAAAGTTGGTATTAACAAGCGAAATACCAAAAATGTTCAAGAAGATGGTCTCATTGATCAGTTTTTGGGAGACAGTTATGACTTTTGTGATGCTGATAAGGGTCAATTTATAAAATCTAAGTCTTCAGTACATGTTTCTGCATTGTTAAAAGACTTGATATTTGATTTTGGTAAAACATTGGTGTCATTTAAAAATACCAAAATTGACTCAGCTTACTTATCTAAATGTTTACAATCGAACATTGTACCCAAGGGTTTAAGGTTTTTTAAGCTACCCTTGGGTATTGTGTATAGCCCTGATACTATGAAAGAATTCAATGACCTTTTTGATAATTTTGGTTTTTCATTTATTAAGGTATTAATTAAGTATCATGATGAGAAACTTATTGCATTAGCTAATGATTTAGAATGTATGAACAATAGTATCACGAAGCATACTGATTTTGATATGCGGAGGGATTTATACATTATGCAATTTTCAATAGCTGATAATAAGGCTCAGAATATATATGATAGGAAAAATAGAAAAATGTTATGTGATGTGGAATTATATAAGCATAATAGAGCCTATATATGGCCATCGGATAGAGCTCAGGAATATATACATAGTGACAATAATTTTAGGAAACAGCCCAAAGGTTCATATAGGGATGAAAATTTTCAGGGGGGCAGATTTTTTCCAGCCCGAAATACATACAAACAATGGACTGTACAAAAGAGATGAATAAGGATTGTCATTCACTTCTCGATACAGATGGAGATGTCAGCATCCCTTTGGGTGGGGCTGTATTTATGAGTTCAGGTTCAAACCATAATCATGAATTGGCTGATAATATTGTTAATTCAAGCATACAACAGCAATGGCATATTTTGACTACACATAATGGATTTAATGTATATAATTATAAAGATATAGAAATTGATTTGGCTTTTTATAATCTAATGAGTAAGGGGATGAAATTCATTCCCACCACTGGAAACAACTTGGTGGATAATATTAAGGAAATTAAATTATTTTGTAGGAGATTAAACCTCGCCATACAATTTGATAAAGGTGATGCCTCCAAACATTATGAGGGGGGAACTGAACTTAAAAATAAAAGTACATTCATTCCGAATTCCCACCCACAGGTTAACAATTTTGAATATCTAGTTTGTAAGGACATTTATTGGTTGCATTATAATTACAAGAAACATAATGTGTCAACATATGCTGATAATTTAACCTCTGATGAAAGACAATGTCTTAATAAATTTATGCGAAACAAGGATGTTAGAATTATGAAGCCGGACAAGGGGGGTGGTGTAGTTGTTTTTCATACCAATGAGTACAATACACACCTCCATAACATTCTACACGGTTCAGGCAATTATGAAAGTGTGTCAATTAATCAGATCAACATCGGATACAGGAGAATAGATTTGGCCCTTGAGGAGTATTTAATTGACAGTAGAATTACAAATGAGATATACTCTTTTTTAAAAAAAGATTATCCGATTTTGGCTAAAATGGTGGGGATTCCCAAGGTTCATAAATCTATCGAACACCCACCATTCAGACCCATTGTGTCGGGTTCTGAATAAAAAACATTTAATATAGGAGTTTTGATCGATAGATGGTTAAAACATATGTACAATGGGATCCCACATCTAGTCAAGGATTCGTGGGATTTCTTAGGGAAACTCACTAAAGACAAATGGAACTCAAATTTAATTTTTCTGACTATTGACGTTGTGGATCTGTTCTCGTGTATTCCTAAGGATATAGGTCTAGAATTCTTTGCTAATAGTTTAAGACAATTTTCTGGGTTTAGTTGGGATAAGATATGCTTGATTTGTGACATGATGTCATTGGTTTTAGACCATAATTATATTGCATTTCAGGGGGAATACTTTAGACAAACTCAAGGAGTCGCAATGGGAGCGTTATGCGCACCCATTTTTGCGAACTTAGTTATGTTGATATGGGAGTTAGAATATCTTTTTAAAAGTCAATATTATACTGATATAGAGTTTTATGCCAGGTATTTGGATGACTTATTTATATTATGGAAGGCACCTGTGAATAAGATAGATGAGTTTGTGACATTTCTTAATGGTACCATGGGATTCTTAAAGTTTACATATAATTATAGTATTAAAGAAATAGCTTATTTACATGTCATGGTTAGTCATCATATTGATGGATTCGCCACTAGAATTTATAGGAAACCAACATTTTCGAATGATTACATTCATTTCACAAGTAATCATCCACCACATATTTTTCGTAATGTGGTTAAAGGGCAATGTATAAGAGAAGCCCGGATGTCTTCCACACAAGAGATTTTAGAGGCTGAAATATCTAATATATATAATC
Organism: Protopterus annectens; assembly: GCF_019279795.1. Classification (NCBI taxonomy): domain Eukaryota; kingdom Metazoa; phylum Chordata; order Ceratodontiformes; family Protopteridae; genus Protopterus; species Protopterus annectens. Next base: position 1,456,515,601 of record NC_056739.1, read on the forward strand.
TTTTTTACAAGCGTGGATATCCTGAATATATGCTTAAGGATATCACCCAGTATGTCCTCAGGGAGTGGGGACATAAATATCTACCATTATTGGGGAAGTTTGATCAGAGTAGTTTGGGTACACGGGATATGTCTAAGGAAAACCCACACGGCCAGTCTTTATCCAATAGGGTTTGTGTTTTGACATACACTCCATTTGTACATGCCTTTAAGGAGATTATACAGAGACATTGGGATGTAATTACCAACCATAATACGGGTCAGCAGTGGGATAATTCTCCTAAATGTGTATATAAGACAGCACCCAATCTGAAGAAATTATTAGAAAAAGTGGATACCACCAAACAATGAACAGATATAATTAAGGGCACAAGTAAGTGTGGCTCCTGCAACCAATGTAAATACATCAACAAAGTCACTAGTATTTATCTTAAAGATATTAATCATACCATCATCAAGTGTAGAATTGGAAACTGTAACACCAAGCAAGTGGTCTATTTAGCAACATGTACACGTTGCTCTGCTTATTATATAGGAAAAGCAGAACGTCAGTTTAAAAAATGTATATATGAGCATTATTACAGAATACAGAAGCAGGATAGTAATAATGCTTTATCTAGACACATATTAGAAAAAGGGAATGAACATAGGTTTTTATTTGCATTTATAGATCAGGTTATATGCTCCCCTTGTGGAGGGAATTGGAAAATGTTTTTGGCATTATTGGAAAGTAAATGGCAGATATATACTGATGCCACTAGATTTCCTGGCATAAATGATCATATTAGCATTAAACCTTTTCTGGCACTAGCATAAATTAGCATAAATTTATTATAATTATAGGAATTCTTATGAAATTATTTCTATATATTATTAATATGTACCAAGTTTTGGTATTTTTTATATATTTTTTATACATTTTTTATACATATAATACACATTGCATTTACTTAGGGGCACGTATGTGATGACACATATTTTATGTATTTTATATTTTGTATATTTTGTCTTCTATTCACATGGGATGCATTTACTTACTGTATTTATACATTGTTATATGTAGTGTAGAATTTTATGTTGGTATGTTCTACAGCTTTTAGGTTTTTGGCGCGATTTTGTCAGTAATTAAGCAATTAGTGTATATTTATACTGAAGTCTCTCTTCATTTATGTGTTCTGAAGAAGACTGGATTTACAGTTGAATGCGCTTAACACTTTGTTTTACAATAAATTATTGTGTTGTTGGTCGAGCGGCTTTTATTTTTCATTCCTGCTTTTCTCTTGTTATATCGTTGCTGTATATATTATTATGACAGCTACTAGGTAGGGCAGGACCAGCTCGAATGTCACACTGATGGGGGAAGGGATGTGAATTTAACATGTGCACCAATAACACTTTGTTTTACAGCACAATAAACCCTTCCCATGCCTGATAAAAAGTATATATATATATTTAGAAAGCTTGTAAGGAAATTATTACTCTATTTTTGTTTTACTTGGATCGCTTGTCTGTGTACTTAATAAAGGATTTTCGACTGGAAACAGACTGCCTGCCTTGTTTGGATTACTTTCAAATACTTAGTAATGCTGTAGAATTATATATTTTCTATTATTACTTTTTGACTTGATGAGTTTACGTTCGCTACTTCTACTACTATTGTCTGATCTGATTAATATACAGTGAGTAACTAGAAATATATGGACTGAAAATCTTCCACACAGAGAAGTTTCTTACACTGTTTTGTTTTTAGACCCACTACACTTTAGTGGGTTGCTTTGAGACTTTGGGGATACCACGGAGATTACTTGTTTTTTAGCCTTCTAATTTACTGCCTTCTGCACTTGTTTTTTTAGTCATTTGTTAATTTAATTGCATTTATTTGAACTGTATTTGTTGTAGTGTTGCTACACACTCAGGTGTGCTGGCCTGCACTACAGTTCGAATTGTATTTACTGCTGTTTTAGCTGCTTTTTTGTAACAAAAAAAATTCTAAGCTTGTTTCCTGCCTTTCCTGTAAATAGTCAAGTCCAGATACAGACTTGCTGTATCCAGGACTGTTGGTAACCTTCTGAGTCCCCCAAGCCTTTCTGTGTTGGAGGGAAACCTTCTAGCTTATCAGTGGGAGTGGTAAGCACTAGGTAGCCTATCTACCATGGGAAGAGTGGGTTTTGGCCCTGAAATTGCTGTTCATTGGCCATTTGGGCAGTTTTTCCATCTTTTCTACTTTCTGGTTAAAAGCCCGTTTTGCATTTGTTCCCTGCCTTTCCTATAATTAGTGTAGTCCAGGTACATATTTGCTGTATCCAGGACTGTTGGTAACCTTTTGGGCCCCCCAAGCCCTTCTGTGTCAGAGAGTAGCCTTCTAGCTTATCAGTGGGAGTGGTAAGCACTAGGTAACCTATCTACCACAGGAGGAGTGGTTTCTGGTCCAGAAATGATAGTTTATTGGCTGTTTGGGAAGCTTTTCCATCTCTTTCAACCTTCTGATTTAAAAGTCTGTGTTTGCACTTGTTTCCTGCCTTTCCTGTTACTAGTCTAGTCCAGGTACAGATTTGCTGTATCCAGGACACTTTGTAAGCTTCTGAGCCCCCCAAGCCTTTCCATGTTGGAGGGAAGCCTTCTAGCTTATCAGTGGGAGTGGTAAGCATCAGGTAGCCTATCTACCACAAGAGGAGTGGTCCCTGGCCCAGAAATTGTAGCTATTGGCTGTTTGAGCAGTTTTTTTCCATCTCTTTCAACTTTCTGGATTGAAAGCCGCACTTGTGCCTGTTTTCCACCTTTCCTATAACTAGCCTAGTCCGGTTACAGAGTTGCTGTATCCAGGATTGTTAGTAAGCTTCTGAGCCCCTGCAGCCTTTCTGTGTTGGAGGGAAACCTTCTAGCTTATCAGTGGGAGTGGTAAACACTAGGTAGCCTGTCCTCCACAGGAAGAGTGAGTTGTGGCCCAGAAATTGTAGTTTATTTGACCGTTTGAGCAGTTTTCCATCTCTTTCAACTTGCTGGCTTAAAAGCCTACGTTTGTACTTGTTCCCCGCCTTTCCTGTAACTAGTTTAGTCCAGGTACAGATTTGCTGTATCTAGGCCTATTTGTAAGCTTCTGAGCCCCCCAAGCCTTTCTGTGCTGGAGGAAATCCTCTTCTTGATTCCACTAAATAATGCACACCAAATCCAAAAACGAGTAGTCCAATAGAGTAACACAGGTTTATTGAGACACAGTGTAGAAATAAAAATGAAAATAAAAATGACAATAAAATTGTAGATCTAACACATCCACTGATTAAGCACTTTCGTCTCCAATTGGAGACTTCATCAGAATCAATTAACAGAAATTCAGTCCTCATATATATACACACTCTACTAATGGGCTAGCAATATGAATTGAATAATTGATTAAATAATTAATTAATTACTAATTAACATTGCTTAAAATTTCCCTTTAGAATTCTATAAGAACCCCCCCCCCCCAAAATGCACACATATTACACACCTACGTATACACATAGGCCATTGGCCTAGAAATATGCATAAACAATAACTTGTGTATGCATTACATATCAAAGGTAGTGGATAAAGGGAAATGTAAAAAAGAAATATGTAAAAAATATATAAAAAATAAATATGTAAAAAACAGTGTGAAAGGTAAAGCGCACAAAAGTACTTGTTTGTTTTGTTGGTTACCATCCTATTTCAGCACTATCCTTGTTAGAATTAAATAACATAATAATGCATGGTATAACCAAAAACAAAAAGTATCACTGACTTGTGCTACTTTCATATAGTCCATTTAAAAACAGTAACTGCAAAAAATGGCTATCACACATATACACATTTTGTGTCCCTTTCTGTACACCAACACGCTAGAAGGCCGACACTCTACAGGAGGAGACGAGAAGACCGACGACTCAGATGATCGACAAGGTGAGATCCCGACGGACGAAACACCGACATGGGCAAGGTGTGAGTGCGACTCGGTAAGTGTGCGATAGAGTGAGGGATTTAGTGTTAGGGAGCGGACAGGTAAGTGTGCGATAGTGAGGGACTGTAGTTTTAGGGGTGGGTTAAGTGAGTTAGGGTTAGGGTGCGGGTAGGGTAAATGTGCGATAGTGACAGACTATATGTTTAAGGGTGGGTTAAGTGAGTTAGGGTTTGGGTGCAGGTAGGGTATGTGTGCGATAGTGACGGACTGTAGGTTTAGGGGTGGGTTAAGTGAGTTAGGGTTAGGGTGCGGGTAGGGTAAGTGTGCGGTTGTGTCGGACCTTAGGGTTAGGGTTTGGGTTAAGGTTAGTGCATGTATAGTTGTGTGTAATGTGTAGTTTACGTTTTGTGTGTCTGTGTTTTGGGTGTAGGTGTTATGGTGTTCGGTTTTGTGCGTTGTCGGTATTGTGTGTTGTCGGTCTTTTGGTGTTGGTGTTTTGGGTGTCGGCTTTGTGGCGTGTTGGTGTAGTGAAGGGGATCCACACATTTTATATATATTTTTATTATATATATAATATTTATTATATTTATTATATATTTTTACATATATATATATATATTTCACATAATTACACTTATATTTATATTTTCTATATACATAAACTAATGTTTTCAAATGTTGTGATAGCCGTTTTTTGCAGTTACTGTTTTTAAATGGACTATATGAAAGTAGCACAAGTCAGTGATACTTGTTGTTTTTGGTCATACCATGCATTATTATGTTATTTAATTCTAACAAGGATAGTGCTGAAATAGGATGGTAACCAGCAAAACAAACAAGTACTTTTGTGCGCTTTACCTTTCGCACTATTTTTTACATATTTATTTTTTATATATTTTTTACATATTTCTTTTTTACATTTCCCTTTATCCACTACCTTTGATATGTAATGCATACACAAGTTATTGTTTATGCATATTTCTAGGCCAATGGCCTATGTGTATACGTAGGTGTGTATATGTGTGTGTTTTTGGGGGGGTTCTTATAGAATTCTAAAGGGAAATTTTAAACAATGTTAATTACTAATTAATTAATTATTTAATTAATTATTCAATTCATATTGCCAGCCCATTAGTAGCATGTGTGTGTATATATATATATATATATATATATATATATATATATATATATATATATATGAAGACTGAATTTCTGTTAATTGATTCTGATGAAGTCTCCGATTGGAGACGAAAGTGCTTAATCAGTGGATGTGTTAGATATACAATTTTATTTTCATTTTTATTTTCATTTTTATTTCTACATTGTGTCTCAATAAACCTGTGTTACTCTATTGGACTACTCGTTTTTGGATTTGGTGTGCATCATTCAGTGGAATCTAGAAGACATCCTTTATAGTTCCCGGAGCTGTTTTCCATCTTTGATTTTGTCTACTGTCTTGTATACTTGGTTACCAGTTGATCCATTGGATGTTTTGTTCTGGGTATGAGGAGTCTCTAATTATGGACAATAGCAGTTTATTGACCGAACTGATCATAGTTATCCATACTCATTCTCAGTCGGACACTTCATCCTTAAGCATGGGCAATGATATTCCCTGCGCACAGAGTAGTCCTAAGCAGACGACCGTTAACCATATGATGTCAGATGCCAGAGGTGATCGACAAGGAAGAGAGAACATACAGGAGAGTGTCCAAGTGGATTCTAATGGTGGGGCTGCTTATATTTCTACTACAAATAAAAAACACAGAGGGCAGGAAATACCAGACATTTACAGAGAGATGGACTTTAAGACTTAGTTTAATCGATCGCTAAAATTCAATAACAAAGAGAAATCCAAAGACAACAACAGAAGTTCAACATTTAAAGAAAAATGTAAGACTTTTAAATCTATGTTATTTAAGTACAAAGCCTTGGCCGTTGAGAATTGGTACTTTGAGACATGTATTAAGGACAAAATAGTACCAAAAGGGCTAAGGCTAAATAAATTTCCTAATCATGCTAAAGATGATAAAAAGTTTTTTAAAGTTATTAGTGATATTTTAAATGACTGTGGGCTGGCTATATTAAAGGAAGTGATTAAGTGGAATACTGATAGTATGGAAATGCTTAAGAAAGAAATTGATAGAATCTATGATTGTATTAGTACTGACTTACTATTTACTGTTGATGAATACAAGAATATTTATTTTAGGGTGTTACATGACATTGATTATTCCACCAATACCAACACCAACAGGAAATTGTTAAAAATACAAAGAGATTTAAACGAGTATGAAAGGGGTATTGCTTATTATTGTGATACCAAAACATACAAAGGTGGTTGGAATTCCAACGTACAGAACAAAGGAAAAAATCATGCAACCTATCAAAATAGGGGTGGTACTATGGGGAGATGGGATGGGCAGGAGGTTTATGTACATGACACCTATGATTTGGAACCACCATATAACAATAATGAGGGTAATAATAATGGAAGGGAGGCGGTCCCTTTAGATATGGAGGAACCCAGGAGGTCGGAGAGAATTCGGAATCGGAATCAACGACCAACATATGCACAAGTTATGGGGGACAACAATTTCAAACACATGATGAGATTTCACAGGTAGTTTATACTGGGTTGTATCCTATAACTACTGACATAGGTAGTACAAGTCTGGATGAGGATGTATGTGAGAATAGTGTGGCTATCATTAGTTCATTCAAGAATTTTAGTATTTTTAACTATACGGATATTCAGATCAATGAGAATTATTTTAATTTATTTATTAAAGGATTTACTTTTGTACCAGCAAAAATACCTAGGATTGAAAATATTTTAATTGATGTTAGAATATTCACACGGAAATTGAATTTTTTACATATTTATAATGATAGATGTTTAAAATGTAAAGAAAACCTATTAAAAAGATCAAGTGTTTTTAATCCTCCTTTGCATTATGAGATTATGAATTTTGAAAGATGTATCACTAAAAATATCCGTCTGACTTATAAGGAGGACAATCATGTGATAAATAATTTAACACCTGTTGAGATTGATGTATTAAATGAATTAAGTGTTAATGACAGAATACAGGTGATGAAACCTGACAAGGGTGGGGGTGTAGTACTTAAGGATAAATGGGCCTATACAAAAAAGATGATGGATATTTTAGAAAAGGAAAACCAATATGGTCATGTTTCAAGAAATGAAATAAATATATCCTATCGACAGATTGATTTTTTATTGGAAGATAACCTGTTGCAAGGGCTGATTGACATGGAGTTATATAATTTTTTAAAAGTCCCAAAACCAGTTATTCCAGTGATTTTTGGAATTCCAAAAGTACACAAATCTGTGCAGGACCCCCCTATGAGACCCATTGTCTCATCCCAGGGGTCTAAAACCCAACCTTTAGCTATTTATGTTGATCATAAATTAAAGACGTTTCACCATAAATATTCTCATATTTTGGTTGATTCCTGGGATTTTTTGAATAAGGTTGGAAAATGTGCATACAATGACAATATTATATTCATTACAATTGATGTCAGGGATTTGTTTTCTGTTATACCCCAGGAAGAGGGGATGACTTGGTTTGAAGAAATGTTAATTGAAATGGATTTATTAAAAGTGGATGAGTTTAGGTTAGTACTAGAAAACATGGAATTAGTTTTAAAGTACAATTACTTGTATTTTCAGGGTGAATACTACCATCAAAAAGAAGGTGTGGCCATGGGGTCGGCCTGTGCCCCGATATATGCAAATATTATCATGTTATATTGGGAAAATAAATATGTGTTCACCTCTGAATACAATGAGTATATTATGAAATACTTTAAATTTTTGGACGATATTATTGTCCTGTGGAATGGCCCCTATGACAAGATCGAGAAATTTGTTGAATATATTAATCACACTACTACATTCCTGGAATTCACCCACCAGATAGGGAAATACTACATATTTTTTTTAGATGTGAAATTAGACAAGGATTATATAAATAAATGTTATAAATCTAATATATATAGGAAGGAACATTTTTCCAATGCTTATTTACATTGTGAAAGTGATCACCCTTATCAATTGAAAAAGAATATAGTTAAGGGACAAATGATAAGAATGGCCAGGATGATTTCAGATGAGAATGAATTTGAAAATGAGATTGATCACGTTGAAAAAATGTTTCATGAAAGAGGCTATCCTGTCAGTTTAACTAAGGCAATCAAAGAATATGTTTATAAAGGAAGGTGTGATAATATATATGCTCCCCTCTTGGTTAAAGATGATTGTGCAGCTTCTACTGGCACTAATAGTAATTTAGACACAGTAGATATTAATAATAAATATAAAAATAAAAATAAGGTTAGTACGGATGGTTTACCATTCCTTACTCTTACATACCACAAAGGAATGGGATGGTTAAAAAAATGTATAAATGACACTTGAGAAATATTTAGAGAATGTCCAATAAGACTAACATATTTCAAAATAATATTAAGTATAGCTATAGGAGAAATAGAAATATTAAGAACATTCTTGAAAAGGAAAAAAACAAGCAACAAACAAGGAACTTGTAGGAAATATGGAACTTTCAAATGTGGTAGATGTGCACAATGTACCTATATAGCTGACCTAAAGGAGGTGAAAATACCTACCTTGGAGATTACACTTAGAGCCAGTGGATACAGTAGTTGTTACACTAAAGGAGTGGTATACCTAGCATATTGCAAATCCTGTTGTTGCTACTATATTGGGAAAGCTGAGCATCATTTTAGGTCTAGAATTTATGAGCACATCAGGGATATAAATAAACACAATGTAAACAATGTTCTGTATAGACGTGTGTTGGTTTGTAATGAAGCAGATTTTAAATTTTGGGTATTAGAGGAAGTGAAACACCCTGAGGCGATTGGGAAACACATTTGGAATACAGAGAAATGATGTGACAACTTAGATTAGATGCATGTTGTGGGAAGGGTCTTAATGACCATATTTCCATTACCCCAGCTCTAAAACTACTTGCCACAGACCCTAAGATACATAAGTACACAAGAAAGTGAAGAAATATAGGAATGAGAGATTTAATTTATGAAACAATAATTCAATATACTCAATGTATTTAGTTAGTCTTTGGGTATTGTCTATATCACTGGCTAAACTATTGTTGTGTTTTTGTGTTATTTTGTATTATTAATAGTTTTTTATACCAACACATGGTGTTTATGTCTTTTCAACCTGTTTTTGAATACTTACAATACTTACGTTTGGTTTCTATATGTTAGGATTATGCCTTGGTACATTCCTACAGCCTACGTTTAGGATATTATGAATATTTCTTATTTTTTATACCTTTTAATTTATGTGTATTAGGTTTACAAAATATATATATTGTATGTATATAGTTTTATGATTACATAATCATGTAGTTATGTTTTTTACACCAATGTATTTTTTACATATTTTTATACACATTTTATATATATTTTTATTATATCTATAATATTTATTATATTTATTATATATTTTTACACACACACATATATATATATATATATATATATATATATATATATATATATATATATATATATATATATATATATATATATATATATATCACATAATTGCACTTATATTTATATTTTCTATATACATAAACTAATGTTGTCAAATGTTGTGATAGCCGTTTTTTGCAGTTACTGTTTTTAAATGGACTATATGAAAGTAGATGAAAGTAGCACAAGTCAGTGATACTTGTTGTTTTTGGTTATGCCATGCATTATTATGTTATTTAATTCTAACAAGGATAGTGCTGAAATAGGATGGTAACCAACAAAACAAACAAGTACTTTTGTGCGCTTTACCTTTCACACTATTTTTTACATATTTCTTTTTTACATTTCCCTTTATCCACTACCTTTGATATGTAATGCATACACAAGTTATTGTTTATGCATATTTCTAGGCCAATGGCCTATGTGTATACGTAGGTGTGTATATGTGTGTGTTTTTGGGGGGGGGGGTTCTTATAGAATTCTAAAGGGAAATTTTAAGCAATGTTAATTACTAATTAATTAATTATTTAATCAATTATTCAATTCATATTACCAGCCCATTAGTAACGTGTGTGTATATATATGAGGACTGAATTTCTGTTAATTGATTCTGATGAAGTCTCCGATTGGAGACGAAAGTGCTTAATCAGTGGATGTATTAGATCTACAATTTTATTTTCATTTTTATTTTCATTTTTATTTCTACATTGTGTCTCAATAAACCTGTGTTACTCTATTGGACTACTCGTTTTTGGATTTGGTGTGCATCATTCAGTGGAATCTAGAAGACGTCCTTTATAGTTGCCGGAGCTGTTTTCCGTCTTTGATTTTGTCAACTGTCTTGTATACTTGGTTACCAGTTGATCCATTGGTGGGAATCCTTCTAGCTTATCAGTGGGAGTGGTAAGCATTAGGCAGCCTATCTGCACAAGAGGAGTGGTCCCTGGCCCAGAAATTGTAGTTATTGGCAGTTTGGGCAGTTTTTTTTCCATCTCTTTCAATGTTCTGGTTTAAAAGCCACACTTGCGCTTGTTTCCCACATTTCCTGTAACTAGCCTAGTCCAGATACAAAGTTTTTGTATCCAGGACTGTTGGTAAGCTTCTGAGCCCTGCAAGCCTTTCTGTGTTGGAAGAAAGCCTTCTAGCTTATCAGTGGGAGTGGTAAGCACTAGGTAGCCTGTCTACCATGAGATGAGAGGTTCTTGGCCCAGAAATTGTAGTTTATTGACCATTTGGACAGTTTGTCCGTCTCTTTCAACTTTCTGGTTTAAAAGACAACATCTGTGCTTGTTTCCCATCTTTCCTATAACTAACCTACTGGGTAGCACTAGAAAGCCTTAAACTGATACAAGCCTTCTAGCTTAGAAGAGAGACTTTGGAGTGATTAAGTATCAGTTTTCTGTACTTTCTTCCTGTACTTAACTGTTTTCTGCCTAAGTGCAGATTTTCCAGCATTTATTGTGATTTAAAAGCTTGTTTTTTTCACATATTGTACTTATTTGACTGCCTGCACTTTTAAAAAGTTGTTTTTGTTTAAATAATTTGTTTATCTGTTGTAGGCTACATACTAAAGTGCAAAAGTCTTTTCTGATCATTTGTAGTCATTTGAAGCTGTTTTAAGTGTATTTTTTACTATTTTTGAATTATCTTTTCAAAAAAAAAAAATCCTTGTTTCCCACCTTTCTAAGCTAGTATAGTCCAATTTTCAGGCTAGTTCTGAATTCAGGGCTGTGATACTAGTTTCTGAGTTGCCCTATACCTTACATGGATAGAAGAAAGTTTCTGTGTTCACCTGTGAGAGAGGGGAGCTTTGAGCAACCTATCTGTCCCTGGAGGAGTGGTTCCAGCCCAGAAGTTAGTAGTTTATTTGCCATTTTGGGCTAATTTCTATCTCTTTCATTTCCCTACTATAAAAACCACTTTGCATGGTTTTGCGTACCGGGCAGTGCCGGTTAGCTACAGTTAAATTATTTCTGGCTCCACTAAGTCTCCTCTTCAGTTTTTCCCTTGAAACTAGTCTAACTCTCAACATAAGCACTTAAAAAGCATCTTACAGCCCAGTACTTGCTCAGATCTAATAGCAAGCACTAATATACCCTGACGCTGATTGCCCAGCAGGTCAAGGCTCTTTATTCACCCCTCATCAACCAAGCAACTAAGCAGCTCACCCTACTATTCAGGCTTGACCAAATGGCAACTTCAGGTGCACTCTCCAGTCCAGCTGGTGAATCTGGGTATCCTGAGGCAATGTTACAATGGCCTCATGTACACAGACAACCCTCTCCTCCTACCACAAAACACTAACATATGTGAGAGATGCAATTATACAGCCAAACTGGAAGCTAAGCTGTCTCCACCCAAGACTGGAACAGACAGTCAAAAGGAGAAGGTTAACACTTACAAAACACCTCCAGCCACACACAGACCTACTAAAACAGCACTGGTAAAAAATACACATAAATACACAAAATCATACTTGGAGGCTCTAAATAAAAACATGCAAAAGCATCAGAGACCTCCAAAGCAGACACCCAAATAACCTACACTTCCCGTCACAAACCAGACAATACATAAAACACAAAATCAGTGTGCCACACAATTGCAGCCCTTAAGGCGAAATAACATACCTAACACACTAGTAATAGGTGACTCTATAGTCAGGCACACTGACGTCCCACTCACTAGGCTGAACAAGCAGAAGGTTACTGTTAGCCGCCAATCGGGAGCCAGAATCTGCCACATAACAAAAGCACTCAGGTCACTCCAGAACAAGTACAAATATGACTCTGTCATTGTTCATGTTGGTGTGAATGACCTGAGACATACCTCCCTGGACTGCATGAAAAGAAACATGGAAGAGCTCTCTGATCATGTAGCCCAGGCTGGTATGACCCTGACCCTGAGTAGCATCCTGCTGTCACCAAGAATGATACCTCAGTATAAAGAAAAAATGACCAGTTTCAACAATTGGCTAAGCTTCTGGTGTCATTCAAAGGGGATCCAGTGTCTGTCAGCCTGGGACAACATGCTCGACAAGCCGCGTTGCTTTGCAAGAGATGGCTTGCACCTGTCACCCCTAGGCTTTTGAATACTGGCCAAGGCTCTTGCTGCCTCCATAGTGCCTTTTTTAGGCAAGGCTCAAAAGTCAAACCCACCTCTGTAAACAGCATAATAAACAAAAAACTGAGGGTTATGCTACTCAGCGCCAGGAGTTTAAATCTCAAAATGCACACGCTCGAAGCACTCCTCAGTATGGAGAATGTTGACATCTGTGCAGTAACTGAAACTTGGTTCAAGGATCCAGAGAGCACAACAGCACTACCAGGCTACAACTCATACCACACGTTTCAGCCACAGAAAACAGACCGAAACACAAAAGGAGGGGGTGTATCCATATTCATCAAGGATACCTACACCTGCAGGTTAGTGGCGCAGCATGATACCTCTGAGATCATCCATGTCAACTAACATTGGGCAAATCTGCAATGCAAATTGTGGCCTGCTACAGATCACCCTCCATGACTCGGGACCAACACTCCACCTTTCTGGAGACACTGGAAAACATAAAGGTCCTACAGAACACCCTGATATTGGGCGATTTCAATTACCCTACCATTCACTGGGAAAACTACTCAAGTACAAATTCCCAGGCACAGCATTTCCTGGAATTCATCGACTCAAATGCCCTGGATCAGCTGGTAAACTACCCTACCAGAGGTGAAAACATATTGGACCTGGTCATCACCAACATGGGTGACAGGTGTTCCACACCAGAGGTCAACCCATCACTGGTTAGATCAGACCACAAACTAATCAGTCTGGATGTCCACACCTCACCACCACCCCCAACTAAGGAAACCACAGTAAAAAACTTTTCTAAAGCAAACTTCACCTTACTTAAGACAGAGGTGGTAAGTTTCACAGATCCCACGCTAAAGGATAACACTGCCCAAGATGCAGACACCTTTACAAATGCACTCTATGAGCACCTACAAGGATGCATGGATCGTGCCATCCTTAGCAAAACCAAGACTCACTCCTCTAAGAGAAGGAAACCAGTTTGGTGGACCCTTGCAATAAACAGGCTATACAATAGAAGGAGGAAACTAGTTCAGAAAAAAAGCAAATCCCAAGAAGGAAAGACATCTCTGATCAGTATCAGTAAGAAACTAAGGGCCCTCATGAAATCATCCAAGGCTAACTTCAAAAGAAAAATAGCCAAGGATTCAAAAGATAACCACAAAGCCTTCTTTAGCTATGTTAAGAATCTAAGTGGCAACTCGCAAATATGCACTGAACTAGTGCAAAACAGCACAAAATATACTGAACCTACTGATATTGCCAACATCCTGGCAGATAGATTCAGTGCAAACTTCACCCCCCTCTCACTTCCAAAAGGGCCCACAATACCAGAAACGTGTAGTGTCCAAAAATCTCAGATGCACAGGTGAAAGCAGCCCTTTCAAAAGCCAAAAACACAGCGTCAATGGGACCAGATGGTGTCCCAGGCTGCATCTTGCATGAACTACAGAACGAGCTAACCTCCCACCTAAACACGCTGTTCAACCTCAGCCTCTCCACAGGATACATGCCCATAGAATGGCACACAGCAACAGTTATTCCTCTCCACAAAGGAGGGGCCACAACTGACCCTGGTAAGTATCACGCCATAAGCCTGACTAGCCTGGTCTGCAAGGCTATGGAGTGCATCATCATAGAACTCATTAAGAAAGACATTGGGAATCTCCAAACACTTGACCCAACCCAGTTCGGCTTTGTTAAGAGCAGATCATGCCTACTAAACCTGGTTGACTTCTTCAAGACAGTCAACAAGGCCATAGACGAGGGAAAGATGGTTCACACAGCCTACCTTGACCTCGCCAAGGCTTTCCACACCATTCCCCAGAAAAACTCACCAGCCTGAACATAAATCCCTACATCACGAGATGGGTTGCCAACTGGCTTACAGACAGAACTCACACGGTAAGAATAGTGGGCTCCAGTTCCAACTCTTAACCAGTCACAAGTGGTGTCCCACAAGGCTCGGTCCTGGGATCCCTACTGTTCTGCATATACTTCTCGGAAGTACAGGCAAACACAGAAGGACTATGGCTAACCAAGTTTGCCGATGACTGCAAACTGGGAGCCATAATTGACTCTCCGGCTAACATGGACATCCTCCAAAAGGGCCTTACTGAGACGGACACCTGGTGTCAAAGTCATGGCCTCAAGCTAAATGCCAAAAAATGCATAGTCATCCCATCTGGGAAAAACAAAACACCCACGAATTACCACATAGGTGGCAGCCCCCTTAATACAGAAGAGATAATAAGAGATCTGGGGACCCAGGTAGATAGTAATCTCTCCTTTGATAATCGTATTGACAAAGTAGGTAGGAAATTCATCTATGTGGCCCATCTAATTACTAAAGGGTTTGCATCTAGAAATAAAGAGGTTATAGTGCCCCTCTACTCGTCACTCTTTAGACCCATCATAGAGTACAATGCCCCATTTGGGATGTACCTCGCAAGACACTTCCAACAGCTGGAAAGACCACAAAAGTACCTCACCAAGATGATTACTGGCCTCAAACATATGTCCTATGCAGCCCGACTGAAAAAACCCCGGCTGTACTCAGTGGCATATCGCTTACTCAGAGGTGATCTCTGCCTGAGTTACAAAGCCATGTCCAACTCAGAATTGATGGACATGCTCCACCTAAAGAAATCCAAGTCACTGCAAGCCACGAGCTATAGAGAGCTAAACCTTGCCACAACAATAAATAGAACATGTTGGAGGGATAAATTCCTGTCACAGAGACTCCCCATGCTTTGGAACAAAATTCCAAATTACATCAGGCAGAGCCCCTCACTAACACTCTTCAAGAGAAACCTTGAGGAGTGGATGGGTAACAGAAAATACACCCCTTGGGATCACTTCATTGGCTCTGCTTGACAGAGGATCAGTTAATTAATCAATGGGACGGCGAAAGCCAACACACTCTGGCTAGGCTTATAAATGCCCTTGGGCAGATAGCGTAGTACCTACCTATGAACTTATATATATTACTGCTATAAGACTATTATAATTATTATAAAGCTAATCCCAGATTATCTCATCCTCTCTGTAAACTAGCTACTAGTTTTGCTAAGTTAATCCTTATGTAAATGTATACCAGTTGTCTGTCATGCATGTCTCTGCAAATTTTTATAATAATGGTAAATTCAATACTTTACAAATTTTGATATTTACTATTGTGAAACTTTTCTCCCTGGGCCTCCTCTGAAAATGGGTTCTTGACCCAGTAAGTCTCTCCTGGTTAACAAATGTCAAATAAAATAAAATCAATGTAGGTAGCAGTGTTCTTTTGGTTTTGTGCGGGCTTGAAATTTTACCAGGATGTTACTCAGAATTAGTGTACAGGTTTTCTGGGTCATAGCTAGGGACCCATGGATTGCAAGTATATTATATGGGACTTTGTCTATAGTAATTTGGATGTGGAGAATGTCTAGCAAGTCAAACAGCATGACCAGCTTGAGGTAAGTTTGTTTTCGATATAAATTGAAATGTCTCCACCTTTTTCCCTTTCTGTGCATGATATTTCTGCATAGTGATATCTCTAAATGTGTGGAAGTTATCATAGCCTTGCACTGTTGGGGGTGCTCTCTGTGGCTTTAAGCATGTCTCAGTAACTGCACAGATGTCTACATTCTGTAAGATGAGGAGACTTGTAGGGAATGAAGTTTCTTGTTTAGAGGCCGCCTGGGCTTGAGCAGTAACACCTTTATTTTCTTGGGATGGTTTTGTTATGTTGAAAGATTTATCAGGTTGGTAATGCCTAAAAAGGTAATATGGGGGTAGTTAAGGTTTTAACCAATATTTGAAAGCCTAGAGGGGTCAGGTGCAGAGAATCCCTGGCAAAGAAGAGTGGTCTGTCACCCATATTTTCCCAGGCATACAAGTATTATACCCCTCTTTGAATGACACCAAAACTAAGCCAAATATTAAAGTCAACTATCTTCTGTTCATATTGTGGCATCGTCCTTGGAGTAGGTAGAATACTGCTCAGTGCTAGGGTCATACTGGTCTGATCATATAGTCTGAGAGTTCCATAGTGTCTTTCTTCATATAGTTCAGGGAAGTAGGTCTCAGCTCATTTACACCCACGTGGATAATGAATGAGTCTTATTGGTACTTCTAGTTTAATGACCTGAGAAAGTGGTCATCCAGACCCCAAACATAGTAAGAGTCTACACTCTCATGACATTTATTACAGAGTGCAAGAAAAAACAAATGCAAGGCAAATGAGCAGAAGTAATACTATGTAGAAATGGATAATGACCTCAGTGCTGTTCAGCACTTTCAGTATCTTTCCTGAAACAATATTGCTTACTCCTGTATAGTAACAGTGAGAGTCTAGATTATGTGCATTTATCCCATGCATGGAATATTGCACTCAGCTCTCATCGTGGCTTGTCTGCATGCAGAAAGTGCAATATTGTATGCTACAGATATAGTCTTGTGTTGCACCTCCAATGTACCTTTACAATATATTGATCAGTGTTCACAGAAGGTGGGTGTGCACTGCTGCCCTGCTGAATGTTCTCAGCACACCCAGGGCTCTTTTTGTACAAGACTGCATGCAGCACTTCCATTCCATGCTGTGGGCAGCACTCCTCTGCTGTGTACCCTCAGTATGTGTATCAAAAACATGGCATATTCACTGAGTTCATCCTTAACAGTTCCAAACCCCATTTCTGGATGAATCATGTCCCCTTCTGATGAATGGGCACACAGCTTGTAATGTGGAATACCCTTCATAATCTCAGCCCTCTACCCCTTCCAGGATGCATTTTGCACTCATCAAGAAAAATGGATGCATAACCAGTATTCTTTTGTGCATTTCCGTTCAGCAATCCTTCATGTTTGCATCTTGCACGTGAATTTTGTAGTGCTTCAAATGGTTTTGAATTACAGTTATCTGGGCTTATCAGTTTCTCATTTTTAGACATCTCATTTACAATGTTTTGGATCTCATCTAAAGGAGACATGAAGTGTCATAGCAAATCCTTGAATTTTAGATCAGGAATCCTTCATCAGTGAAAACTTTCCATGCCTTGTTCTCCAATCACCACATTCATAGCCTTGTATATTTTTCGTGTTTACACTGTGCTTTAGAGCAAAATCCATAGTTTGGCTGTTATTAATATATACATACATATATCTATATTGTTTTTGAGTGTGTTATTACTGTAGCTTGTACATAACAGATGGATGTTTTCAGAAACAGAGTGCACAGTGCATCACGTGAAAAAGTGCAGTGAATGGAAACACATTCTCATAGGAGGTTACTAGGCTAATATCTCTAGGGTCTTTACAAGCCTAGCCATGTAATACCTTTGTTCCCTAGCTGACCTTGGTTAGATTGTCATTGTTAGCAGAGTGAGTCAATGATTAGCAGTGACTGCCCCAGTCCATGCGGACATAGGTGCCACCCCCAGGGTGATTTTATGGTCTCCCATCCAATTGTCAAGGTTGCCTTAAATAGGGTCATTGGGGAGCTCTGCTTCATGTGAAGTGGAGTTTATTCCAGAGGGACAGCAATCTCTGGGAGACATATTTGTCTCTCCAACATGTTCTGTTTATGTCACAGCTAGGCTGAGATCTCTGGAGCAAGTGACTCTTGTCCCATTTCATTTGTGTACATGCAACATTTCCGCTGTGGCAGTCAGAGATCACTTGGCAGGCCAGGCCCAGGTTGCCTCTCAGCAGCCTGTCAGCTACAGAGTACAGAGACAGAGCCTTCAGTCTTTCCGTGTAGGTCATTATCGGATTCCATACAGGGAATAGGCAATTTACATATTGCTAATATTTGCATAATGGGTGTGTTACAGGTGGCAATGTGTTAGTAGCTCATGACACAACTGCTCACTGCCACTTGCTTGTACTCCCACTATCTTGAGCTCCCATTTCTAAGTAACCCTCTCCACATCCAATCCTATTAGCTAAATAACCCTACCAGAACCTAAACTCTAACCCTAAAACCCCCACCTAATTCTCAGCCATACTTCTTGCTCCCTTATCTTAAACCTCCATTCATCCTCCTTAAACCTTAATTCCCTGAACAGTCCCTAAATCTAAAGCTCCAACCCCTTCCCTAAACCTAAATTCCCCAATCAGTCCCTAACCCTAAAGGTCTCCTCCCATTCTTTAAACCTAAAACTCCCATTCCATTTCTTAAACCTAATCCAAAATGCATTTTCAGCCATAGTTAGTGGCACAGTACTCATGTCTGCCCACTCCTGGACTGGGAGATCATGTAAGGTGTACATGAGTGCTTGGCCACTGAAAACCTGACCTTGCTACTGTCAGGCCACTGAACAGATGTATAACTCTAATGACCAGTTGATGTATGTTGAGTGCACACTTCCCTTTTTCTCTTGATTTAGACCTAGAGAGTACATATAACCTCTATGGATACAGACTGTGGTAATGCTCCCATATTGTGCAGGAAGCAGTGTAAGATCTTCCTTTACCTCCTGCACATGCACCATAGAAAGTGCCTGCTGGGAGAATACAAGGGACCCTTTACAAACTTCTGCCTACTAGATGATTGCCACAGCATTGAAAGGATGCCACTGGTATCAACCGAACTGGTCAGCAATGAAAACACAAATGCAGTGATCTGCAAAGGTATCATGCAGACCTTATTCACCAGTGGGAAGAAGAGGTTAGGGAGAGATGAGATTTGGTCTTGCTTTGGCACCTGTAAATCTAAACTGTCTTCAGCTGCCAGGTATATACTGTGCTTATAGTGATTGCTTTATGGTTTTCAGCTTCCTAGGAAATACAGGAAAACCAGATGGCTTGTGTAGTGTTTTGCTGCCTGTTCTTTACTATTTTAATAAAGTGTAGCTTGCATTATTAATCTGGTTACTTTACTTCCTTATTTTACTTATATTTGTTGACCGGGAGTGACCGACTGGCCATAGGTCCATTTTCAGAGGAGGCCCAGGGAGAAAAGCTCCACAGTTAAAATAGACAGTAGTTACATTAGATTACATAGCGATTAACAATTTACATAGCAATTACTTACAACATATTTAGAGATGAAGAACATAGTACATCAGTAGACAAGTAGAGTCTTTATCTGTGAAGTACATAACAGACATTAACAAATGTTACAAGAAGAAGTTCCTGCTGTATAATAAATACTGGCTTATGAGCATCTGAGCTTGCTATAATCAAAGTAGTTAGTGGAGTGGAAATAAAGGTAGTGGTTGGATCGGGAGAGTGATATTAGAGTGGGAGTTGCAAGGGCATAGCCAGCATGTTTTTAGGTGTGTTTTTAGTAAAGTTTTGAAGTGGGTGCATGATGGTACAGAGGTAATTGTGGGTGGGAGGGAGTTCCATAATTTGGCTATGGTGCAAGAGAATTCCTCTGTTACTTTGTTGTTTGTGGCATACTGGAGGGTTCCATTCTAGGCCCATCACTATTCACTATTTACATGCTTTCTTTTGAGAACATTACACTGTGGAGAGACTTACACTATCGTAGTTAAACTAGCGACACACAGATGTACTTCTGCTTTCTGCAGAAATCTTTGTCTGATCCTGCCATGCTAGCTGATGACTCGGAAAGTATTCATGATTGGCTGGTAACCAATCAATTGAGGCCCAAGACTTCAAAGATGGTAGTCATGGTTTTACTTGCCACCTTAAGGGAGTCGTTTGTTTCAGTTTTGTCTCCGAACAATCACTTACTGTGGACAAAAAATGGAATTCATATTCAGGGCACTTAGTGTGGACACTGTTTTTGATAATACATTAACATGCAAACCACATTTCTACTGTTACCATAGCTTTCTTTTTCCACCATAGGAACATCACCCTCATTAAATATCTTATTTTCCCTGCAGACCTTCCACTACCACAATGTGCCTTAGTATCCTCTTGCCTAGATTACTGCAGTACTCTGTATCTAGGGCTTCGTGACTGTAAACTGGGCAATAATGTAATCTACTCCAGAACCAGACATGCAACTTTACAGTACAAATGTAAACAGGTCTGGTCTGTAAAGGTTTTGACCCTGATTACATTCCACAGGGATTGGGTTTGATCAGCAGTTCAGGTGCTGGAGAATCCAGATGGGAAGGGATAAGATGACACCATTAAAGCCATCATGGAGTGGGGCTGGGGGCACTGTCAAGCCCACTGCAAGACTTCCACTTGATGGATGCTCCAAAATTATACTACTTTAAAGCTAGGAACTCTGGGGGGAGGGAAACTCACCAAAGAGTGTGCATGTTCTCTGTCTGGAATTGGGAATGCATGCCTTCCTAAAGTTCAGTGTAGAGGGCACTGCAGGAAGCTTTCTGGTCAAAAAGTTAAAGCGCTAGGAGTATGCCAATAGATAACAGCTGTGGTCCCTGGTCCTTGTCCATCTCTCTCTCTCTCTCTCTCTCTCATTATCCTAGGATGTCACAAGTAGTGGCTCATAGGAGGAAAAGTAATAAACAGACTTAGGAGATGCAACCAACCCAGAATAAATATAATGTGACACAATGTGAAAAGGCACTGATGAAGGTCAAAATAATGCCAGGGTACATAACTAATGGAATGGATTTCAGACATGCAAAAGGACACCGTTATGGCAGAATGCATACATTACTGTCAGGGTCTAACTACCATATGCAGGAAACAAGATAAGGCTAATAGAAAATGTGCTATGTAGCTTTGCCAAAATGGAGAAAGGGAGGTGGAGAAAAGCCAGGTACAGGAAGACAGTCTTGTTAGATTAAGATGCATTCACAGAGAAGAGATAAGAAAAGGTGGAATACAATCTAAATTCAATGCACTGCTGAGTAGTCAAACTGAAAAGAAATGACAGGCGAGGGAGTCAAATGAGGCAAAAAAAACGTTTTTTTTTTTTTTTTTCCAAATAGGATGAGATCTCTGCAACATCATAATAGAGGCAGTCTTGCAGTACAAGTCAATGGTGCATTCTTAAAATAACCAGGTCACAAGGAAGAAGGGATAGAGGAGAGACCAGCAACACAGAACTTGTTGCACTACATGTCATCTGCCAGAATTTCTGCATATAACATTTGAAGCTCAGTAAAAATGTATCTTATATTTGTAACGTATATTCTGGCACTTAAGAAAAAAACATTCACTCTGTTCCAGATGCAGAGATTCTGACTGAAACCACATATTTGTATTTCTTGAGCTGGTTTATAAGAATATGACTACATGATAAATTAAAGAATAAATTAAAGAAGTGGTACCCACTAAAATGGGAGGTAAAATTAGAAAAACAAATTCCAACCTTGCTTTACAAGACAAAACTATCCAAGTAAATTATGAAACCCTTGAAAAGTACAGTTGTGTACCTACCATAAATGTAGATGTTCGAGTGTATTCACTGTTGCAGTCATTACACCTGGGCCATCCTGCTGGCAGGCGACCTGCAGTCGGCCCGAGCCCCAAAGTCCCGGTCCAGCATCGGTCGCCGTCACCTCCTCCCTGACGTCATTACATTAGCATCTCTGCTTTGTTCTTGTCTTTTTTTTCCCTTAGTTTTCTTTTTTATTCATTTATTTTATTTTTCTACAGGATAAGCTGAGGGGTAGGATGTGGTAGGATAGTAGCGACTGTACTCTGTACAAACCACAACTACAGCAGAGTCTCCAGCAGTACCCACTGCAGCTTCTCTGCAAAATTGTAATGGTCACCCTGTGGAAGGTGATGTGGATGGCTTCTGTGCCTACTTGTAAAAGGGTGAAGGATCCTATATGAGAGTGGTACAGAGAGACCCAGCTGTGTCATTCAATAGGAAGAGTGGTGGCTATTGAAGATCAAGACTGACTAGCAGCTGGATGACCAAAATATACACACTGCAACCCTGTAGCATCTCCTTGTACAGCTGATACAGTTCCATGGCTAATAGTCCTATCCATCAGGCTATCTGAGGCAGCATCTGCCCATGATATCAGACAAGCCATGTAGGTTACTAACTTCTGAATGGGTATCTCCCTGGACTGGTCTTGCAGGCTTTTTCCACCACTCCTTGTCCCCCATCATTGTGTTCTCACCCATTTTCATCATTCCTCATCACCTATTTGTAGTCCAGTCTTCTCCATCACCAGTGCACATTTTCTTTCTGTCTGTATCTTTCCATTGTTACCCCAATGTGACACCACCTCCCATGTCAGTCTTTCTCTGCATTATGCTTATCTGGCCATGCTACCTGCACCCTATCCTCCAGCCTTCGCATGCTCTCCAGTTGCTGCCTTCCTTTCTACCCTTCTTCTTGAAGAAAGAAAATGGGCCGCTTTACCCACAAAAAGTATACCCTTCTTCTCTCCCCAAGTTCAGTCTTCCTTTCCTGTTGTCTTGCTGTGTGTGTTACCCTGCTTGCTGCTCCTTATTTTTGTCTTTACTATCTCTTCCTTCCCTCCCTCCCCAATTATATGACAAAATTACCTTGCTTTTTTCTATTGCCCTTATACTTTCACAACATTTAGAATGCACTGATGCATGTGTGAAAGCACATAACATCAAGTACATCCCATGGGCTATATAACTGCTCTTACTGCAGTTGTATCAGCAGGGCAGTTACTATCATTATCACAGCTGTATAGCTTGGTCCTTGGCATAGCATTTCATCAGGCTGTGACAAACTAATTTCATCCTGGTATTTAATATTGTGCAATGGTGTTATTTATCTATTTTTTTTCTGAATAATCTCCACGATCGCCTGCATTATTCTCTAACAACTGCCCAGCCATAGCAACACTTTTCAGAAATATTTTTTTTTTATTATTTTAATATTTGTTAACTGGGAAAGTCCGATTAGGAAAAAAACAATTTTCAGCAGCGGCCCAGGAAGAAATGCATGTCTTTGCAATGTGGGAGGAAACCGGAGCACTTGGAGAAAACGCACATGAATGCAGGGAGTACATGCAGACTCCACACAGAAGGCACTCCAGCTGAGAATTGAACCAAAGAACTTCTTGCTGTGAGGTGACAATGCTACAGCTGCACCACTGTGCCATCCTTATTCCAGTGTAATCTTACAGCGAGGTTATTTGTACTGCATTTTCCTATGCCATGATATAAATAAAACATTTCTCACTATATTTACTTATCAATACCTCAGAATATACTATTGAATAATTCATGTAATGTTGCTTAGGTTATATAATATATAGCAATATATGTAAAATATAATATTTGTTAATGCTAATTTGTTAATACAGTTTGATTACTTTTGTATAAATGTAAATTTGCCTATGTCACAAGTGATAATTCAATGAAGGTGTTTAAAAAAATATGTCAGAATAAACTATCAGGAGACAAATACATAAATCAGGGCTGCATACAGGAGCAGGCAGTGCAGCTGAAAAAAGTGGTAAGTAACTTGAAACCTGAAGAGATCAATGCCCATCCCCTTCAGTCATTCAGCAAATAGAAGTCTTCACATCAAACATATTACTTTTGGACAAAAAGAGTACAGAAGAAGAGGAGACAATATGGAAACATTACAGGAGGTAATAGAGAAATCTGAGACTACCATGGATGTGAGCAATCCAAAAAGTGTTTAACATGAAAAACTGGGAGTGTTAAACATGGAGGATAAATTGATGCTAATAGGGCAACAAAGGAGGAAAAAGAGAGGGAAACCGTGGTTTGGAGATGGAAAGAAGGCAAAATTAGGTTGACCCCAAATGCTGGAAGAGAACAGAATAAAGGACTGGGATGAACTCCAAGAGGAGTTTCAAGTAGAAGCTAGACTGGAGTGGCAATATCAGGGAGTAACAGAAAGATGGAGCAAGAGTGAAAAAAGAAAGGAAGTCAGCAAGAGGTGGAACCAGAAATGATGCAACAAACTGAAGTGAGAAGGGTGGATGGTAGAACAGCAAAGGTGCTGGCTAAAGTAGGAAAGAATTGGATAAAAGAAGTAGAGAGCTCAAAAAGAGGAGAGAAGGAGAATAGCTGGGAAAAGAATTGCAAGAGTAGACTGAGAAAGGAAAGTGGGGACAAATAACAATACTGCCAAAGTAAGTAACTACAGTAAGTGCAGGATTTTTGTTAAGAAAATGCTGCATAAATATTTTTATACACAAATAAGAATGGCTAGGATGAAGCCAATAATTATTAAGCTATATGTATACAACAACAAAGACCAACAAGCAAGAATAATAACATAGTTTTTAAACCATCAGATAAAGGGGGAAAACTTGTCATATTAAATTCTTGCGATTATTATAGTATGTGTATGAAACACCTTGATAATAAAACTGTTTACTGTGAAACAAACACAGCTTTTTTTAAGAAGGCTGAGGCCGACTTCAATGCTTTGTTGCAAAAAGGTGTTAGGTTACATTACTTTACTAAAACAGATGTGGATCGAAAAATAAGTATAAAGAATAATAAGGTTGCAAAGTTTTTTTGTTTACCAAAAATTCATAAAAATATGGACCAGCCACCTGGCCGTCCTATTGTTTCAGCTTTTGGTTATTTTACTTATAATCTCTGCACTGTGTTACATGGAATTTTAATGGAAAAAGTTTTGATGTTACCTTCATATATTCAAGACTCGTACGATTTCCTTCAAAAAATTAAAGATATACATTGGACTGAGGGAATGTATTTCATTACTGTAGATGTAGTGAGTCTTTACACCAATATTTCCCATACTTTGGGTTTGGAAGCTATAAAATTCTTTCTTGGTGATAGCCCTAAAACACATTATATACTAGAATTAGTTGAATTTTGTCTAACCAATAATGTTTTTGAATTTAATGGCATTCTTTATAAACAGCTAACAGGCACAGCCATGGGAGCTGCTTTTGCGCCAGCTTATGCAAATTTATTTATGGGAATGTTTGAAAATGAATTTCTTTATAGACAACCTTTTTTTAAGAGTAATGTTATAAAGTACTTTAGGTTTATAGACGATCTTATTTTCGTCTGTAAAGGTAACTATAATACATCTGCACTTTTTATTCATGATTTGAATAATAACAAGTTTGGTATCAGTTTTAGTGATATACAACGAGGATGTCAGGTCAACTTTCTAGATATTTCCCTTAGAGGTAATAATGGCCATTTGATACATACTGGCATTTATAGAAAGTTTGATGAAATTAGTTGGAAAATGTGGGGCAATAGCTGTCACCCTTCTCATACGTTGACAGCTATTCCCTATGGAGAATTTCTCAGAATAAAAAGATTAAATTCTGACATTAAATTAGCTTATAAGGAGGCTCTTAAAGTAGCTCAAATATTTATTGAGAGAGGATATAATCCAGTGAATATTAAAAATAGCTTTTGTAGAGTATTTGAAAGTAATAATGCTGTTAGCACATTTAATAATTGTCGTAATTATAATAGTTATAATACTCAAGAAATTAATGAGGAGAAGATGTTTTTTGTTACTAAATACACTAATTTTTCATCTATTATAAATAAATTAATCATAAATTACTGGAATTTCATTAAGAGAGATATTCTTTCATTGAAAGATACAAGATTAATTATATCATATAAGAAAGGTAAAAGTATTCAAGATTTTTTAGTGCATAGTATATATAAGAAACCTAATACCTGCAGTCTTAATAATGTAAAAATTGTAGGAACCTTCCCCTGTGGAAAGTGTTCCGTTTGCAAACACATAGTGCCTGAGGTAGTTAAAATAAATGAAAACAATTTTACTACCAGAGCTAGATACTCTTGTATGAGTAAAGGTGTTATTTATGTTATATTTTGTAGTTGTCATAAATATTATATTGGAGAAACAAAGAGAATGTTAACAGATAGAATTAAAGAGCATATTAGGGATGTAAGAAATAATAAATTGAATAGTCCTGTTGCTGAACATTTTAATTCTGTACATCATGGTAATATTGATTGTTTAAGAACTACTATATTAGAACATGTTCCCCTGTACTACAATAACTGGGAATGGCAAAAGAATATATTGAGACAGAAGGAATCTATTTTAATTATGAAGTATGGCACTTTATATCCATATGGTATGAACAGAGAATGTAACTGGCAAAGTCTCATTTAAAACTGTGACTTTAAATATGCACTACATTTTTTTAAATTATCTGATTGTTTAATTGATTTATTGCTTTAATCTGTATATATTCTGAAGTTTTTAAGAGTTTCTCCGTTTTACTCTGTAAAGGCTGTTGGCCGAGGCGCTAGAGAAAAGATTTGTTCAAATTGAATAAATTTTACTATTTTGGAAGGTAGAGCTGGGACTCACTGTTGGTCTTTGTTGTTGTATACATATATCTTGCTTTTTTGTTGTTTCATCATGGCAAGTGAGTCCATGTGCTCCTTTCCACGTATCTTTAGAGAAACTGGCATGGAAATGTTTAACCGGAATGGTGAGACTACTGGTCGTACTAACATTATATCTACAAATGATGCTGATACATTGGTTTTGAAGAATGTAATACCAGAAGCCTCAGGAGGCTCGAGTGTTGGTATCATGAAAAAATGGGAGAATTCCCGGAAAAGAACTACCACTAATCCGTTTGCCATGGTAGGTAGAAAAAACATCATCCCTGACAATCCGGATGCACAGGACTTGTGTTCTAAACTTGAAAGGTTGATTTTTAAGGAGACATCAACTTTTTATAATATTGGCAGCCTTGAAAGGTATGTTGAACTTGATATCACACCGAGGGGTCTGAGGTCTATAAAGAACCCATCTACACCGTTCGATCTCACTGATGAGATGGAGCTCAAATTTCATGAACGGTGGATAGCAGCTGCACACCGGTGTAGTGTCGAATGGGTAACAATCTTGATTGAAAGAGATAATATGAAAAAAGACAAACTTGTTGCTGAAACCAAACAAGTTTGTGAGCAACTAGTTAACATTACCTTTAACTCCACCTTAGAGAATTTTCTCTTAGGCATTAACATGAAGCTAATTAACTATGAAAAGGACTTGGTGGATCGAAAAAAATCAAAGTTAACCAGAGATATACGGGATTATGAACACAGGAGGGCGTTCGTGTTCCCCAACCACCAGAGGAGCCGAAAAAAGAGCGTATCCTTTCAAAAGGGAAATCAGGCCCCAGAACAACTCAAAAATAATAAGAACTTCCTGTCTGGTGAGAGCGGGGCATCATCATGGGAAGATGATGATAGAGAGAATTTTCCCGAATTACCAGGGGCAGCTAATTCGGAAGCCTTTCGAAAGACCTATTCGGAATCTAACGGACATTATGTCAACTCAAGGAAAAGGGGATGGACTAACTCAGAACGCCATAGAGACTCGGGCGATGGACAATACAAGAAAGGTAGATGGACATAATTTGCATAACAACATTTTTACTAATAGTTATGTGGTTAATCTGTCGAGTTATGAACTTGATAGTACTGAACTATCTATCTTAGAAAAAGGTCTTAAATTTGTACCCCCCCAAAACCTTTGGTTTCTAAAAGCAGCGGCCCAGGAAGAAATGCATGTCTTTGCAATGGGAGGAAACCGGAGCACTTGGAGAAAACGCACATGAATGCAGGGAGTACATGCAGACTCCACACAGAAGGCACTCCAGCTGAGAATTGAACCAAAGAACTTCTTGCTGTGAGGTGACAATGCTACAGCTGCACCACTGTGCCATCCTTATTCCAGTGTAATCTTACAGCGAGGTTATTTGTACTGCATTTTCCTATGCCATGATATAAATAAAACATTTCTCACTATATTTACTTATCAATACCTCAGAATATACTATTGAATAATTCATGTAATGTTGCTTAGGTTATATAATATATAGCAATATATGTAAAATATAATATTTGTTAATGCTAATTTGTTAATACAGTTTGATTACTTTTGTATAAATGTAAATTTGCCTATGTCACAAGTGATAATTCAATGAAGGTGTTTAAAAAAATATGTCAGAATAAACTATCAGGAGACAAATACATAAATCAGGGCTGCATACAGGAGCAGACAGTGCAGCTGAAAAAAGTGGTAAGTAACTTGAAACCTGAAGAGATCAGTGCCCATCCCCTTCAGTCATTCAGCAAATAGAAGTCTTCACATCAAACATATTACTTTTGGACAAAAAGAGTACAGAAGAAGAGGAGACAATATGGAAACATTACAGGAGTTAATAGAGAAATCTGAGACTACCATGGATGTGAGCAATCCAAAAAGTGTTTAACATGAAAAACTGGGAGTGTTAAACATGGAGGATAAATTGATGCTAATAGGGCAACAAAGGAGGAAAAAGAGAGGGAAACCGTGGTTTGGAGATGGAAAGAAGGCAAAATTAGGTTGACCCCAAATGCTGGAAGAGAATAGAATAAAGGACTGGGATGAACTCCAAGAGGAGTTTCAAGTAGAAGCTAAACTGGAGTGGCAATATCAGGGAGTAACAGAAAGATGGAGCAAGAGTGAAAAAAGAAAGGAAGTCAGCAAGAGGTGGAACCAGAAATGATGCAACAAACTGAAGTGAGAAGGGTGGATGGTAGAACAGCAAAGGTGCTGGCTAAAGTAGGAAAGAATTGGATAAAAGAAGTAGAGAGCTCAAAAAGAGGAGAGAAGGAGAATAGCTGGGAAAAGAATTGCAAGAGTAGACTGAGAAAGGAAAGTGGGGACAAATAACAATACTGCCAAAGTAAGTAACTACAGTAAGTGCAGGATTTTTGTTAAGAAATGCTGCATAAATATTTTTATACACAAATAAGAATGGCTAGGATGAAGCCAATAATTATTAAGCTATGCTGGAGATCCCAGGAGCAGAGTGGTATTTGGGGGCATAGCATCTGGAGCTGTGAAAAAAAATCCCATTTAAGAGAGATGACAGGATTTGATAGGAGAGTTATCCCTCAGCTAAGTAGAATTACAAATAAGTTATTTCTTTTTGGGCTTGAAAGTAAGGTAGAAGAGGAAGAAAAGGATCTTGCATGCCTATTAATGGCAAAAGGGACAAAGGCAATTGCTAAGGCATGGAAGAAACAGGAAAAAGCAATGGGAAAGGAAGTTTGTAGAGTAATAGAGCAAGTTTACCAAGGCGAGTGAATAGAAGTTAAAGAAAATGAAGCTCACTTAAGGATGAATTACACAAAAGGAAAATGCTGCAAGTAACCAAATATATCAACGAAAGCAGCCACACCAGTCCAGTAATCACCAGGGCAAAGCAAGTAGCTCACGATAAGGCACAAATAGCACAAATAGAATATTTTATTAACGTGCAACAACTTCAGCAACAAGCACTACACACGTTTTCGTCTCCTGGAATGACTTCATCAGATAAAACACATGCCAAATCCACATAGTTTAAATACCCACCCTAATAGATCATCAATCAATCAATTAATCAATCACTAAAAAATGCCTAAGAGAATGTTTTAAAAACATGAAACTGGTAAAAAAAATTTTATATAAAATATATGTAATGTGTTAAACAACATCCACAATCAATTGTCATAATACAAACTTAAACATAAAAAATATATGTGTATATATGAATGATAAACTTGTGCTAAACCTTTGTTAAATGTTTTGTGCTTTAATCTTAAGATAGGGCACTATAGAAATGGATTAATTTAACCCGGGGGTCTTGTTAGCTTCCCATAGGATCTGCCAATACGTTTCCCTATGGGCTAACCTTGCCTCCCAGGGTCCACCCCTAATGTCCCTAAAAACAGCCTCAATTGCAAAAAACAAGAATTTTGAACCTTCACATACGGTGGTATGCTTGTATAGTGCAGTGGTGATTTTACATTTGGCAATGTCATAAATATGCTCGTATATACGTCTTTTAAATTGTCGTTCAGTTTTTCCGACGTAAAACCCTGGGCAATTTTGACATTTTGTCAAATATACCAGTCCACCGGCCATGCAGTTGTAATAACCCTTGGCCTTTATATCCCTACATCTACTCTCCAAATATACATGACTATCCTGCATTACATATTTACAGGAAGAACAATGCCCACATTTGAATGTGCCTGTATTTGTTCTTGAATTTTGCAAAGGGCTTTCTTGTTGTTCCAAGGTTCTTTTCATGCTTTTTCCTTTTCTAAAAACCGTTTTAATCTGCCTGTCTTTAAAAATATCTAGGTCAGTTAAATCCTGAAACATATTCCATTCTTTTTCTACAATGCTTCTAAGATGGGTTGCATTACCACTAAATTCGGTAATAAAAGTAAAACCACCAAGAAACTTGTCTACCTTATTCCTAACTGGACCTTGTTCATTACCCAAAAGCTTTTTTTCTAAAATTGGACCAAACCTAGTTGTCCGGGCTGTAATAACCTCTTCTTGTACAGCCTTTATCAATTGTGCAGGATAACCCCTTTCCAAAAATAGGGATTTTAGGCTATCACATTCCCTACAAAAATCATAATCCAAAGAGGTCATTCGGGAAATACGGACATATTGCCCCTTAAGAATCCCCCTTTTTTGGAAATGTGGATGGGAACTCTGATAGTGTAAATACCCGTTGGAAAAGGTGGGTTTACGGTAAACACAAGATTTTACCCCCTCCCCTTCCTTGATAAGGGTCACATCCAGGTAGTTGACACTATCATAGGTAATTTGATGAGTAAACTTCAAAAAATTAGTTGTAGTGTGTATGTACTCAATAAACTTCTCAATTTCCCCCACTGGACCTTTCCAAAAAATGCAAATATCATCAAGGAATCTGCAATAATAATTCCAGTAAGCAGAAAAGGGGCTGTTCATGATGTATTTCTTTTCCCATACATACATGATAATGTCCGCATAAGTAGGTGCACAATTAGCCCCCATGGATACACCCATCACCTAGTGAAAATACTCACTGGAAAAGAAAACAAAATTGTTCTTTAAAACAAGTCCAAGTAGCTCAGTAATAGCATGCACATCATTGTTGCTAATATGGGGGCATTCACACAAGGCTTCTTCCAACCACTCAAGACCCAATTCAGTAGGAATAATAGAAAAAAGATCAACAACATCAATGGTTAAGAATACCATTTCTTGTTCAAACAAATGAGATGAAATACTACGTAGGAAGGCCCATGAATCCTTAAGAATATATTCCTGCCTTCCCCATAGCTCTTTCAATTTCCAATCCACATATTTAGATATATTGTGGGTCTTGGAACCTTGGGCTGCTACAATGGGCCTTAATGGTGGGTCCAGGGGGTTTTTGTGCACCTTGGGTATCCCAAAAATCGAAGGTACCCTTGGATCTGTGTTTGAAAGAAAAGTATAGGTTTGAAAATCAATCACCTCCTGGTCTAACAGGTCCTGGATAGTTAAATCTATTTTATGGTAGGACACATGAATTTCATTAAGGGAGGCCGAGGTGTATTTATCATAATCGTGCAAAATGTCGTACATCTTGGCCTGGTATAAATGACAATCCATTATAACCGTCCCCCCTCCCTTGTCTGGTTCCATTACCCTCAAAGTGGAATCACCACTGAGTTTTTCCAGGAGTTCCCTTTCCTGCAGTGTTAGATTAGCCTCAAACCGGTCCAAACCCAACTCTTTTCTAAATCTACTTTCAATCCTTTGCTCTAGATTTTTAAGCTGTGGATGCAAAGGTGGATTAAAAATACTAGATTTTTTTAAATAAAAACTAGAGGTCCCTTAAGGATGAAGTGCCTGAAATAGATTAGAAAAAAGGAGGACTTAAGTGAGTCAGAAGTAAAGAAATGAGACAGTAATAAATGGAGAGATGCTAATGTAACAGTAAAAAGGAAGTAGTGCTGAGGATGAATCCACGCCAGGGTCATGTAATAAAAGTTTGGAAATGAGAAATAAAGGGTGAGGATAAAGTGGAAAGGAGGAAATAGCAGGGGATACATAATAAAATGATTACACATTATGGACACAGATTAAAATAGCATAAAAAAGAAATTCAGCACAAACTTTTACATAAAAACTATTGGAGATAAGAAATGGTGCATAAAAGTTTGAATATAGTAGTAATGTTAACACATACAGTATTCCAAGTTTGGACAAACCAGCTCATTCAACAAGTACATATGCAGGCACAAATAAACGTTATATTTAGCATTATAAAAACAAAAGTCATTTTATATGTGCAGTAGTAAAGTCCATGGTGTTTTAATTCAGAATGGTCAATTCATGGCTTTCTGACTCAACCACACACCAGAAAGAGATTTTTATAATCTTGTGGATGCGTGCTTCATCACAGGTAATTGCTTAATCACTAGGAATTATTTTAAATTATTTTATTTGTTTAGCCTTGGTTCATATCTTATGGCCCACTAGGTACAAGCATTTATTTTTTGTGGTAAAATTGAAAGGTTTGCCTAATGACGTGATTTGTATAGTGTCAGAAGAAACACAAGACTATGGTATAAAACATTTGAAGTGTATTTGGTTTGTCCCAGTAATCTATATTAACAACCTTGAAGACATTGAAGCTGATAATATTTGGTCAGAAAGAAACCTTTTGTATATGTGCATGTGTATGCATGAGCAGTGTGTTCACATGCGCACACACAAACACACACACACACACACACACACACACACACACACACACACACACACACACACACACATACACACACACACAGACACACGCGCGCGCATGCATGCATATAAACATACATGCATACAGATGTAGTTAGACTATGAAAAGCTTCTGCTGTAAAATTATGCTGCTTATTAAAATGTACACTAGTGTACCACAGACCTACTTCAACATAACCCTACAGGCAAATCAAAAAGTAAATATGAAACGTGTTATTCTAAAAAATACAAGTAGAAGTTATCTTGAGATGCAGTTAATAATTAGAAATGTATATAAACAAGATGGCTTTACTAAAACAGTGACTGGGATTCAGAAAAAAAATGCTACAAGAGCTATCCAGGCAATGCCATTGTGCCATTGTGCACAGTAGCATGATGGTGATGATCTGTGCCTCAAAGACATGATAAAGTTGCAATGAGCCACATCTCATTTGTGGCTCATTATCATGTCTTCAAATTGAACATTCCATTATTAAGTCTTGCTGCACTAGTGTAACCACTACCAACCCATGTAATGCAATAAGATGCTATCTCACAGGTGTTAATGCAGCCAGAGACACAGAGTCTGCACTAAGAAGCTTTCTGTATTGGGTGAACTAATTACTACTCTGGAAATGTGGAGGTATGCAATTGTTTTATGACTTCCAGGACCCACCACAGATCTGAGCAAAAGCCCTTGTGTGTATATTTTTAAAGGTAGGTGCTAAGTCCTGCCAGCTTCTAGTGATGGGGGTTTGCATTGGAACTGGACACCGGATGAGCAGAAGTGATGTCATTCTGCAAGCTATCTCAAAAGTAATATTTTAGATATTATTTTGAGAAGTCTCTTAGTGAGACAGAGGATTCTGTATTCTGTCTTGGGCCTGATCACAAGAAGGACCTTTCACCACATCATCTGCCTTGCTCTATTAAGTAAGTAGGGAATAGTGATTCTCTTAGATTCAGTCAGGAATATAGTGAAACTTAGGTTAGATATTGTTTTATTTTATATGCCTGAGCCTGTTCTTCAATGTTATTTTAAATATTTCCTGTGATTTTGAACTTTGATGTCACTGTGAATATATACTTAGTATTTTCTTGTTCTTTATTATTTATTACTAAACATATTTAAACCTTTAATTGCAGCTGATCTTTGTAGAGATATTTAAGTTTTGATAGTACTTGCATATTTATTTGGTGACACTGTGCAGGCCACTCCTAATAGCCTTGCTCTTGGTCAAACTACCATTTGCATTAATATTATTTTCACACAGTAAAGTAGGACACCTTTTGTTAAGGGCCTTAAAGTAGTTAGCAAGGGGCTCTAATGGTAGTGATAACTACCTTATAGTCTGGGAAAAAAGGGGCATAGCTAGTAAACCTGTGGCAGCCTTTCCCAGGTGTGTGTGTGTGTGTGTGTGTGGGGGGGGGTGGTGGTGTCAGCTACTTGGACAGAGAGAGTGTTGGAGGACTTGGATTGGAATCCTGGCTAAGGACTCAACTCTATAGCTTTGCCAGTGGAGAGTCTTATTTGGGATCTGCAGAAAGAGAGAGGAACCAGTCGTGGACTGACTATCATCTCTGTGTGCTCTTAAGGGAAATTGCACTTGATGCAGAGAGCTGCATCTGGAAATACTGAGTGTGTATGTGTTATTCTCCAAGTGAACGTCCAGTGCCAGTAGTGAGGATTGAGGCTCCTTGATTACTGGCCCAGAGGTGGAGGATCATCTCACACACACTCACGCATACACACACACACACACACACACACACACACACACACACACACACACACACACACACACACATGCACCATCGACAGACACTGTGCATTTTTTCACTTTGCTGCCTCAAAAACACAATAGAACTATCCTTTTAATCACTCTATTTGTTTATTATGATGCTGACAAAATTTCTGGGAATATGCTATGCCACCAAGCTGCCACATTTGCATGCAGGCATCACCAGTTAGACCACTGTAGTGCTGCAGGCCAATGCCTTTGTACCACTGAAGCAGCATAACAGTTTTTGACTTTTCCACGGATAATGTAGTGAGAAAACCTGTGCAGGACAGGCAATTGGAGTATACTATGTCTTTCTGGATCCCAGTGAGTATGAAGAAATGTGTAAATATTTACAAGCAATCCAATTTTTATTTAATAAGAAATTACACTGTCAACAGAGAACTTTTGTTAAAAATTGTACCAGAGTAAATTGGGATTCAACACACAAAAGAATATTAAATAATATAGCCTCTTCCAGACTCATAGCCAGCTGCTGTGCATATTTGTTTAGATTATGCAGGATCTTAGCTGTATTATTTGTGTATATCAATAGTAAAATGTGTATCAATTTCAGAACTGCCTCATTTGAAAGAAATGTTATTCACAAAAGGGTTTAATGCCTTCATTTGCTTTGATTACCACTCACAGTTCCAGATGGCACTGAAATTAACTTGTAGGAGAAATGCTCAAAAATATCCAAGTCTGTCAACATTTCGAAGCAGGAATATCCTTGTGGTTTTCTTGGTTTAGGCCCAAACATGTGTTTGTGATTTCTGATGCCTTTCAAGGACTACATATTATTTGTATTATCATTAATATACACTCTTTCTTCAGTGGGGCCACCAACAAGGCCAAATATTTCAAATATAGACAAGTTACCAATTTATTATTCATAATAAGCACATCAAATTGAAATCTAAATAATAAAAACATAATCAACACAGATGATAACATGTGTATTACAATGATTATTTAATTCACTAAAGTGTACAACTATTACCTCCCTCTGAAAGTCTGCAAACACATATATAAAATCTAACGGAGGCAAACAGCCAACATTGTAAGGTTTTCATCAAATTATAACAGACTTCCAACAGGAAACAGAAAGTGCATTTTATACCTGTGGTGTCTAAAATTCGAGTATCATTAGCTGTTCACCATTTTTTCATGTTGGAGTGCATTTTATACCTGTGGTGTCTAAAATTTGAGTGAAATTAGCTATTAACCATTTTTCTTGTGGGGTCACCTCCTACTGAAAAGAATGCAACAAAATTGGATGAACATTCCATGTTCATGTATGAAAAAAATAGTTGCTAAAATATAATCCAATAAAATTAAATATTAAATATATCCTAGTAGATATGTTACATTCATCAAAATCGAAATACATTGTTACTGCAAAATATGCTACAGAGGCTAGTTTTTGAACAGTTCTTAAGAAAAGCAAAATGGTTCTTTCTTATGCCTATCTGTTTACTGAGCAACTTAAAAGCTGTGCCCATGTGATAGCTGTTTCTTTTTCTGTCTATTGATTTGTCTGTTTATCCATCTACCAACATGTCTGACTTATTTTTCTTTTATATTTTAAATTTGTTCTCTTTTAAGTAGAATTAAATTAGGCCCCGCTATCTTGGTTTTATTAAATACGAACTATTCCTAAATAAAACATCCTTATCTGTACCATAATTAATTTTAATCCACATTTCCTTTCCTTATTTTTATAATCATTCTCTTGACAATAGACAAAAGTATTTTCAAAGTTTACGTTCATAATAAATAAATTAATATTTCTTTGACTATGCAAGAATTTCATACATATCAGGAAACTTCCACGTGACATGTAGGTTCAAAGGAATGGAAAATAACATCCTTGATCAAATATTAACAAGAAAAAGAAAAACTGGTATAATAATTGTAATGCAGTTAATTCAGTTATTGAGCCCAGAAATTCAATACTAAAATGTTTGGAAAGCTTGACTTGAAGAACACTATTTTACATTGCATATTTGTGCAGCCTGCAGAGTAGGCGCTCTGCCTTTGAGGCTTCATATGCTCCTGCCATATGTCCAGTACCTCTGATATAGTACTCAGCAGGCTTTGTTTAGCAATCACTGAGCCAAGGAACAACTCACTTTCATAAATGATCAACTGCGTGCCATGAAGACTGACAGCTGATCTAGCACAATATTTATTTACTTATTTCCAAAATAACAGCGAGCAGACATCTTTTTCTGTGCATTACCAATCTTTGAAGGGAATCAGATTTATTCTTGGCACCTGCAATATATTGTAGTAAAATGGGTTTTGAGTGAACAGATTCCTGTAGATCATAGGCCTGTGAGGTAATACAATACATCTCAGTAGTTGTATACAGTGAGACTGCCCTTTATGCACTATACCAAATGCTCCAAACAGCCTTGGTAAAAAAAATGGACAGTTATATATCTTGTTACCTACCTAACTAACGGAATACAGCTGCACACAGCCACACCACAGGTTGCTAAGAGGAAAGCTGTTTTGGGGTTATAAGGCTTAGTGCAATGAAACAACTAGAAGACAATTTTTCATAGACAACTGAATGCAATGATATGCAGAAAAGGTGAACAAATGTTTATATTTTAATCAAATAAACAGCTTCTAAATTGTCTACTCCTTGTGGAATGGGATACCATGAGACATTACATTACCAGAGAGTTTAACCATATTCAAAACAAGAGATGACAAGTGTGCAGATAATATAATTTTATGGGTCCACTATGAGCAATAGCATATTCTTTAATAGAGACTTGCTTATTCAACCTCAAAAGATCCAAACCCTTAGGAGGACGGTAGAAACAGAAATACTCCAAAGGTCTCCAAAAAAATCAACATCTCATATCTTTCAAGGGGTCATGCTCTTGCACCTCCAATATAAGGAAAGCTAGAGAAGAGGGAGAAAAGAACAAAGGGAAAATGCAGCATTCACTTTATCACTTTTCACCAATTCTAGCTGTTATACTATGGTGCAAGAGATGTTTAAAGTTCAACATTTTGACTGTCAGTCACCTACCAGGTCACAGACAGTAGAGCTCCCTGTTTTTGATTGCATGTATAGTGACAAAAATAGGGCTTCCTGTCTTTCTTAAAGCTAGGCATTATAGATCAGAATGAGGATGAAAGCAAATAACAAATGTTATGAACTAATAATACTAGTATGAACAACAGCATTTTCCTGTAAAACTATATGGGTCACAGTCTTAATATTCTTGATGGGTGGGCACTGGGCAGAGAGCTAATAGATTCCAAATGCTGCATCTGGAACATAGAAGATTAATTATTTATTGACATTTGGTAACCAGGAAAGTCTGACTGGGTCAAGGACCCATTTTCAGTGGAGGCCCGGTGAGAAAAGCTCCAGTACAGTCATTGACAGATAATACAGTATCATCATCTCCTTTTGGCTTATCCCAGTTAGGGGTCACCACAGTGGAACAATGGTCCACAGAACAATTGTCAGCTGAGTTTTATGATGCCAAGTTGCCAGCCTGTTGCCCAACCTTCCACAGATGGCATGCACACATGCACACACACATACACACACACACACATATAGGGACAATTTAGAGTGTTCAATCCACCTACAGCATGTCTTTGGGATGTGGGAGGAAATTGGAGCACCTGGAGGAAACCTAACAGATCACAGAGAGGACATACAGACTACACACAAAAGGCACCCCAGCTGAGAATTGAACCAGAGAACCTCTCGCTGTGAGGCAGCAACGCTAACCGCTGCACCACCACAGTCACCCGTTAACAGATAATGCAGTATAATGATACAATATATTAGATACAAGCAAAGGATCCTAACATTGTTTCAAGATGCATTCAGATAGGTTAGAGAATACAATATTTCATTGTATCAGTTTATAGGGGATATATCTTACAATTATATATTACACAAAGAAGTAGTAAAAAACAGAATGTCTGGTAGGGATTTGAGGGGAAATGGATTAATACTTTATAGGAATAATATTAGAAGAGATGGATAGGTTTGAGTGAAGTGCAGTAGATAGGAGGAAGGGTATATGTGTGTTAGCATGTAGTGTTTAGAGAGTTGGCAGTTGAAGTAGGAAGGTTGGTGGGATGTTTAAGGAAAAGTAGCGATAAAATGGCGGGGGTAGATGGTGAAGGGGTAAGTGGTTAGTTTGACAAGAACAGGTCCAAGAGTTGTAGAGGTAGTTCTTTAGAACGAGTTTGACATTTTTGGGCTGTTCGATTCTGGTAATGTTATTTGGGAGGCTGTTCCAGAGTTTAGCTATGGCATAAGAATAGAGACACTCGCCAGCTCTTTTTTTAGGTTTGTATATGTCTATAAGATGCTTATTATTTGAGCAGAGATTTGTAGTGGGACAGTAGGTGTGGAGGATGCCTTTTAAGACTGGGCAGTTATCAGGCTTATGTATTATTTTTGTGCTGTAGTTAGTTGTAGGTAGTTGAGATAATGGGGGAATTCCAGCCAGTGTAATTCCTTGAGGATGTTGCAGTGATGGGTATGGTAGGATGAATTAGTGGTGAATTTTGCAATTTTATAGTAACAAGACTGAAGTTTAGTTTTGAGAAAGACATGTAGGTTAGTGAATATGGGAGTGCCATTGAGAAGGGAGGGGATATGATAGGTATTTGGCAGGGCTTTTTTAGGCTAGGGTCCAGGAAGTTTTTTTGTCTGTAGAGAGTTCCTAGTTTGAACTGTTTTCTATGGCACTAAGAATGTGTTGGTCATATGAGAGCTTGTTATCTGTGGTGACTCCTAATAATTTGGCATTAGTAACAATTTCAGTCTTGGTATTGTTATGGGAGTATATTTTGAATTCTGATGTGTTGGTTTTGGGAGAAAAGAGTAACAGTTTGGTTTTGTTAGGGTTAAGCAATAGTTGTACGTTGTTTAGCCATCACTCTAGAGAGGTAAATGTGCTCTGTGTTTTCTTCAGTAGATCAGGGATATTGTCAGAGGAGGTGATGATAGTTGAATCATTGGCGTATTGAATTAAAGTGCTATGATGATAGGTTTTGTGAAGGTTACTCATGAATATATTAAAGAGGAGGGGTCCTAGGATGGATCCCTGTGGAACTCATGTTTTGTTGGTTTAGTATTGAGATAGGCAGCCTAGCCATTTTACACATTGTTGTCTATTGCTTAAGTAACTACTAAACCTTCTTGTGGAGGTTGGTGAGCAACCTACTGCTGTCAGTTGCTGGAGTAGTTTTTTTGTGTAAGACCATGTCAAAGTCCTTTGACAGGTCTAACAGTATAACGGATGTGTGTAAGTTGGAATCCCTAAACTTATTAACTAGGTCTTTGGGATGGCATGAAGCCATGCTGGGTGGGTGTAAGCTGATTATAATGGGTGAGGTGGTTAGGTAATTGAATATGTATACATTTTTCGAGTAGTATGGAAAGTGGTGAGAGGATGGAGATGGGTCTATAGTTTTTCAATTCGGTAGATTTCCCTCCTTTGTGCAAAGGGGTTATGATAGATTTTTCCAGAGGGTTGGGACATAGGATTCAGAGATGGACCGGTTAATAAGGATGCTAATTGGAAAGACGATGGAGTCTGCAGCAAGTTGTAAGTATTCTGGTGGAAGGTTGTCTGAGAAACATGAGGATCGTTTAAGTTTGAGGAGAAGTTTATGAATTAGTGAAGTGGGAACAGGTTCAAAAGAGAGAGGAGGAATTGTTGGATATTGGTTAGAAGTAGGTGAGGTTTTGAGATTGTTGGGAGTTGTAGAATGGTTAAGGCTTGTGATTAGTGAAGTGATGCTATCTATGAAGTTGGAATTGAACAAGTTAGCTATTTCGGATGGTGTCTTATTTGCATTTGAGGTAGGGTTTTATGGGGATCCAGGGGTGAGTATTGTTTTAATAGTTTTCCAAAATGTTTTGATGATGATGGTAATTTCTGGTCTTCCTTAGCTAGTTCCCCATTTCATAAGTGCATCTGAGGCAAAATGTATCTCTGAACTACACAAGCAATAATGCCTAAGATGATGGGTGCTACAGGGAAATAAGAGACCACTCCTAACCTAAGGCCTAACACCACAGTTGAAGGGCTTCCACATCTCTGGAAGTTTTGTTATTTCCCTGTAACATCAACAATGGAATCTTGTATTGCACTTAGAAAATGATCTATCTCTTAAACTGTTTTGTACTTGTTGTATTACTACTATATGCATTCTTATTTCTGTTCTTGATGTAAACTAGTTCATCTGCCTAAAATTTCAAAGTTGCTGTAGGATATGCAATTGTTCTTGGAAGACGTATTTTTCAACCAAAACTTATGCTATGCAAGTATTTAGTAAATCCAAGAAAACAGTTGAGTCCAAACAGGTTGTGCAAATGTTTATTCATAAAAAAACAGATAAAATGGTGATAAAACTGTGAGCACTTTCAGGATAACCCTTCATCAGACAGTCTGAACTGTCTGATGAAGGGTTATCCCAAAAGCGCTCACAGTTTTATCACCATTTTATCTGTTTTTATGAATAAACATTTGTACAACCTGTTTAGACTTGACTGTTTTCTTGGATTAACATGTTTTTTTGGCAAGCGAGTCCTTAAGGAGAGGAAGAGAGAATTTTTATTCAAGTATTTAGTAAGGTACACATGCATGCACCAACATACACACACACACACACACACACACACACACACACACACACACACACACACACACACACACACACACACACACACACACACACACACGCACACATGCACACACACGCACACACACACACGCACACATGTACACACACAAACAAATGCAGATGCAAAGACAGACTCACAAGCACACACACACACACACACACACACACACAC
This sequence comes from Protopterus annectens, assembly GCF_019279795.1. Lineage (NCBI taxonomy): Eukaryota > Metazoa > Chordata > Ceratodontiformes > Protopteridae > Protopterus > Protopterus annectens. The sequence continues at coordinate 1,456,557,227 of NC_056739.1, forward strand.
ACACACACACACACACACACACACACACACACGCGCACGCATGCACACACAAACAAATGCAGATGCAAAAAGGCAGTCTCTCACATGCATGCAAAAACAGACAGACTCTTTCACTCACAAGCACACACACACACACACACACACACACACACACACACACACACACACACACACACACACACACACACACACACTCATACACACATGCAAACACAATGCACTGCAAGCACCCGCTACACACTCTATTCAGTCTCTCTGTCATATATGCAAACTTCATTCTGTATGCTTGCTGCAAATAACTGCATTAGGTTTGTTTTACTTATTTACATATTCACAGTCATTAAATGCAGCTGGATAGCAAGTGGAAACTAAGATGTCATCTCCTTCTAACTACTTTTGTAGTTACTTTTGTTATTTCAGTTTTCTTTTTTCTGTATTTATTTTTATTTAGTACTTGATAAAAATCCACATTTAAGGAGCATAACAAGATGGTGGCCTTATGTTTTCTTTCCAGTCCATATTTACTGTTGACTTAACATGCTATTTGTTACCAAGCTCTCCTCATACATTTAATGTTTCTTCTCCCAGAGGGAATTGTCTTTAACTTCTGTCCATTTTCTAAGGCTTGGTAAGCACCTGCCACCACAAATAAAGAAACACAATATTCTGAAAACAAACAAACCAGAACCTTCAAGTTCTGATTATATTTTATCATGAGCATGTGGTAAGTAAAAATATTTTGCTAATTAGTCCTTACAGTGAGCTGCATCAGTATTCTAAAAATAAGTTCTATTTTTAGCTAGTGAAAGTGGGACATAGCATTTTATACATTATGTGCCGCTCAGCCAAGCAAAGTTGTGTCTGCTTCTGATGAACTAGTACAACCTCTTTAATAAACCAGTTTCACCTGCTTGATAAAAAGTAATGCAATATGCTGTCTACTATAACATTATATTGTGCATATTTGTCTTGCTAAAGTAAATAATGTACTTCAGATTGTGTACTTTCTCAAAAGGAAACATACATTGCACATGTTTTTGGTCCATGCGGACTGTTACAGCTTCTATGTGATCATATAAACTCCAGTTCTTTTATTTTACTTTCTGCCAGGCTATTCCTTATCAAAGACTACAATTTACAGAAAAAAAAACATTTTGAGGCTTCTCCAGATAGTCTGATCTGACAGACAAATAGAATCATTTTATGAAATCCATGGTCAATGCTCTCATGTATGATTAGTCAATATTCTCATATATGATTGGCAAATCCTATATTCCTTTATAATCGGTAAAAATGCAGTCTCAGAAATAGTTTCTCTACATGAAAGTGAAGAATGATATTTTCAGCTCACCATTCATTACAAATCACATACCAAAAACAGTGAGCTAAAAAAAAAAAATAAAACTTTTTTTTTTGCAAGTTGGCAAGACTACCCCCCCCCCCCAAAAAAAAAAAAAAAAAAAAGAATAAATTATGTATGCCAACTCCACAGTCAACCTATGGTTAAGTAAATAAAAATCCCAAAAAGTACACTGCTGGATCACACAATGCAAGACATTGTGGTGAAACTCGCCACAATATTAAATACTTCACCTTCATTCCCTCAACCAATGGTACAGAGCAAACACATTGTTAAGTTCTGAGAATCAGTCCCATGATCATGTAATGAACTTAGCTAAGATCCATTTAATAATTATTAATACCTAAGTATTTATTTTATTACTATAATTATTAATGTTGTTGCATTTAATAGAACACTAAGATTATGCTCCAAAACTGAGGAAAATGACAGGCTTACTAAGCAGTTTTCTGAGATCAGAAAGGTGCTTTACAAGTTTTGTTCAGCACCTCTCAGTGCTGTTACATACTGATCTTAGTCTAGATCACAATAGTGACAGGAGCCATCCACCACAGAAAAGAAGGAAAAAGAAAAAAGCTAGAGCAGCTTTAGAACTTGTTAGATACTTTACTTTGCCACATTATTAAACAAAAATTGTGACAGGATGTGGCATCTAAGAGTTTTTAAAGATGTTAACTCCAGAAGAATATGTCACATCTACCCTTAGTCTGTGTAATAGCACAATGTGTTTTACAGTTTCAAAGCTATACATCACTTTGTGCTTCTATATTTTTTCTATAAATGGTAACATATGGAATATATAAAGTTTCATGCACTACAAAAAAGAAAAAAGGATCTCTCTGATAACTCACTTGTGTGGTCTCAATACAGATGACACAGTTCACCTTTTCAGCTTCACTTTGCTCCATTCCCAAAGAGAATTGCTTGACATCCATGTCTCAAACACATAATAATGTGATTATGATCATAAATCCAGTCATAATCCACAATGCAATACACAGACAACCATGGACACAGTCTAAAAACAGGAAAAGGACGACAAACTTTTTAAGCACTTTTCTGACCCAAGAAGGGCGCTTAACAAAGTTTGTTAAGCACCTTTCAGCACTGCTGTGCTCTTGAACCACACTATGGAATATTATCAGCCACTACAGAGCAACCGAGAGATTGGAAAACAGTTGTAAAACCTGAAATACACTTCACTCCTACACTTCTTTTTTCTGTCTGTGTGTTTGTATGGAAAGGGGTGTAGCAGCACAAAGAGTATTACAGTGTTTAAAGCTGTTAGTTGATCAATGATACAGTTAACTTCTGGCTCCTCTGACTGAGGCAGAGCTAAGTGTACTGAAGCTTTCAAAGCTGTAATACACTTTGTCTTAGTATGGGCACTTCCTCTTTTTTTTTATCTGTATTTCACTGAACAACGGAGCAGATCAAGCTTCATGTATTACAAAGAATTGTGTGGAAGCACAAAATGTGTTAAGATTTTAAAGATACAAAACACTTAGCTCACCTAGCCTTTTTTTCTTTCCTGCTTTTATCTCTTTCTCACAGCAACCGGTAGGACATGGAACAGGTAAAGCTCCATGTACTATACAGAATTATAGTCTGGTTTCTGTGATCATAACCCATATTTTTCTGTCTTGAAAGGAATGCCAAGCTTTAACCCATGAGCTTGGCTTCATTTTATTCCTGAGACAAATTTTTTGCCATCCATTTCTTGAACATGTAATAGCTTGGTTGTGAATAGAGACCTTATCATAATGCTATATATTGTTATCAATGCAACATTCAGTTTTATACTTATCCACAGAATGTGTGTATTTATCATTTTATGGTCTGTTACATGGAATGGGCAATTTTATTCAATAAAAATGAACATTTTCCTCTATAATGAATATAGGACTTTATCAGAAGAGCTTCGAGTAAAGTGTATATTAACTCTAGATGATAAAAGAAATGTGAAAAGTCAATCAATTAAATGCACAAACTTTGTTAAGAAAAAAAGTGCATGTGATATTAACCACTTTTATTTTTCACGTGCAGTAGTTTTTTACAAGTTGATAGCGTTAGTGGTTCTTTTATGTTCTTGTAAATTTGTATTCTTTGTTTCAGCAATACTGTCTATCTAGATTAGCCTCCACCATTCCTTCTTTTACCTTTTATCTTTCCCAGCATTTGTGTCTTCTCTAGTGAATTCTCTCTTCACATTATATGGCCAAAATATTTGGGGTTTAGCTTTACAGTCCTACTATTTAGTGAACAGTCTGGGTTTATTTCCATAAGTATTGACTGATTTGATTACGGAAGTCCATGGAATTTTCAAACGTTTTGTCCAGCACTGCAATTCAAAAGCATTGATTTTTCCAGTGTACAGCCTTGCTTATAGTTGACCTCTCACAATGTTGTTGTTGTTGTCTTTCGGCTTTTCCCTGTTAGGGGTCGCCACAGCAGAACTCCGGTCCGCTAATGATTGGCAGCAGATTTTTGCGTGCCGAGTCGCCAGCTCTGACGCACAACCTTCAACGAAGGTACGCCCATTCACGCATATCTCCACACAGAAGACGCTTTAGCTGACCTCTCACAATACAACATTATTATTCTAAAAAACAATGGCTTTGACTATTTGGTCATTTGTTGTTAATGTCTTTCCTCTGTAATATTTTATCCAGATTTGCTGTATTGTTTCTTCCAAGAACCAAACATATTTTTTAATTTCGTGGTTGCAGTCATAATCCATAGAGATTCCTTAACCCAGAAGAAATGAAATTCACAGCTGCCTCCACTTCCTTCCAGTCTATTTGCAGATAATTGCTAGGACAAGATGGAATGATCTTCGTTTGCATTTTCAACTTACAGCTTAATCGACTGTTCAACTCCACTTCATTTTCTGCCATCCATATGGTACTATGCATATCTGAGACTGTTACTGTTTCTCTCTGTAATTCTGATTCCAGCATCTAATTCATCTAACCCAGCATTTTGTGGAGTAGTAGACAAAGCAGAAGGAAATACTTTTTCTGGAACTCCATTACTTTCTCTAATACGAAGTTAATATCAACAATTTTCTAGTGACTCTTTCCCCTTCTAAAATCAGTTTGTACATCTGACAGCTCTGAATCCTGTGTTCTGCAGGATGATTGCTTGTAGGATCTTGAACATTACCTTGCCATCATGTGAAAACAACTGAAAATGTTTGATAATATGAGCAGTCTTTAACAATGGCTTTTTTGGGATTGGAATAAACATTAACATTCTACAATTATTTGTCCATATTGTGGCTTCCAAATTTGCAATCAAACTATGAGTAACACTGCAATAGTATCAACTTGCAGAATTCTAAACAACTCAACAAGAATTTCATCACTTATTGTTGCCATGTTATGAGCAAGGCTTTCAAGGGTCATAAAATTGTTTGTATCAGTGACGTGAAAGTCCTTCTTATACTCTTCTTCTGTATATTCCTGCCACTTCTTTTTTCAGGTTTCTGTTTCTATTTCTGTCATTTTCCTCTGATTGGTGTATTTTATCATGCTCATTTTTACATGGAAGTTTCCATTAATATCACCACTCTCCTTGAAGAGATTTCTTGTCTTTTCTGTTTTATCTTCTTATATTTTTTATTCTACTTATAAGTTCATAGGTGTTTACTAGACCAATGGCCACAAGGGCTTTTTAACTCTAGCTATGCATACCAACTCTCTGACAAATTCTGGTACCCTTGACAGGTATAAGCAGGGCTTGGGAGATGAACCACTTAGAGGCTGCCTGACCTTGCCAAACCAAGGATGAATTTCCTGTTTCCCTTCCAGTTGTCCAAGTTACACCGGAATTCAGTTAAGAAGGAGCTCTTCTTCACATGGATGGGGAGCCTGTTCCAGAGAAGGGGTAGGCTCTGGGATACATAACTGTCTCTCCAGCAGGTCATATTTATATCACAGGTGAGGTTTAAGTCTTTAGAACAGGTGATTCTGGTGCTGTTTGATTTGTGGATATGCAGGAGGTCCATCAGAGTGGGGTCTGACAATGTCTTGTATGCCAGGCATAGATCTCCTCTCAACAGCCTGCAGGAGACAGAACACAGGGATAAGGCCTTGAGGTGGTCTGCATAGGACATGATACTTGCAGCCTGATTTCTTTTAGTTAGGAACCTCTGTGGACATTCCAATTGCTGGATATGCCTGGGTCAGTACATATCAAAGGGGACATTGTGTTCAATGACAGGTCTGATGATTGCCAAACACAGTGGAACAATGAGCTCCTTGGACTTAGATGCCATACCTTTGTTTATAAGTTGCACAGCATAGAATGATTTCCTCACTAATGTAGACATGTAATGGTCAAATGCTAGATTACTGTTTATGTGTGTCCCCAAGTCCCTGACTACTGGGTCAACCCTTTGGGGTGTGTTGTCAATATGATAGTTACCAGGGGTAGATGACTTCCCAAAGGATACTATTATGCATTTCTTGGCATTTAGTTTTAGTCCATAGTTCTGACAGCAGTTATTTGTATATATCAGCCCTTCCTGGAGAACATTTGTGTCAGCGAGGGGATTCTGTGACTGCTCGTAATTTTCAATAATCTACAAATTTATTGAGCCAGAGGCCACTGACATTGGCCTTGACTTCAGAGAAGTAAGTGCTATAAAAGAGAGGTCCCAGGACTGATCCCAGAGGGACTCCACTTGTGATTGGTCTCTTTGTAGAGGTGGACTGCCCAATTCTAACTTCCTGGGTCCTGTCTGTGAGCCAGCTGGCTATCCACCAGGTGACATAAGAGTTTATACCTATTCTCCTGAGTTTGTCAACAATGCCTGAGTGAGGTATTGTGTCAAATGCCTTGGCCAGGTCAAGGTAGGCAGTGTGAACCATTTTACCCTCATCAATTGCTTTGGTGCCCTACTCAAAGAAGTCCACCAGGTTGAATAGGCATGACCTGCCCTTCACAAAACCAAATTGGATTGGGGTCAGTGTCTGGGGGCTTTTCATGTCATTATTGTTCTTCACCATGGCAATTCTTTCCATGGCTTTGCATATGAAATTAATGAGACTTACGGGTCTGTTGTTTCCAGGGTCTGTAGATACCCAACCTTTGTGCAGAGGGATGACTGTTGCTGCTCTCAATTTGTGAGGCATGAGGCCTGTTTGGGGGCTACAGTTAAACAGCAGTTCCAGAGGGCCTGATAGGTTATGTTTCATGCTCTTTAGAAGGCATCATGGGATATTGTCTGGACTCAATGATGCATTGATCTTGGCCATAGAGAGGGCAATAAGAACCTGTTCCCTAGTGATAGCTGAGGAGTAATATTTGACAGCAATTCATGAGGGAAGGTTGATGGGGAGTGAGGGATAAAGTTGGAGTTAAATTTATTGGCCAGTAGGTTTGTTAAACTTTTTGGCTTAGCTTACGTGGTTCCATAAATGATGATCTCTGCACACATGTTTGCACTCTGATTGGTGTACTGACAATCTGATCCAGGATGTTTGTGTTTACAAAATCTAAGAATCTCTGTGCCTCTGCATTTGGTGTCATATATGATTCCCAGTTAATAGTGGAGTAATTAACGTCACCCATGAATATGGTATTGGGTTATATGGTGAGTGTTTCCAAAAAGTTTAAATGCATATCATGGGATTCCTGGGTCATAGAAGGGCACCTATAGCTTGCAAGGAAGTGGTATGGGATTTTACTTATGGTGATTTGAACGTGGAGAAGCTGAAGTGCATTGTCCTGTTTGACCAGCCTTGAGGTGTATGCTTTTAATGTAAATTGAGACAACTCCATCTTTAGTTCCTGTTTGTGTAGTAGCTGGTCTGAATGTGTAGAAGGCATTATAGACTTTCACTGCTGGTGTGCTGTCTGTGGTTCTAAACCATGTCACAGAGACAGCAGAGATGTTAGCATTCTCTACGGTGAGAAGAGCTTGTAGGGAGTTGAGTTTTTCACTTAGACTTCTAACATTGAGAAGTAACACCTCTAGATTTCCTTGGTTTTGTGGTAAATAGTCCTTACTTATTCTTGCAGGTCTCTAAAACATTGCATTCAGTCTGACATATCTCTCTTATCTTCATTGACTTTTACTTTCCTTCTTTCTTTAGCCACTTCTTAATCCTCCACCTTGCATTTTTAATCTTCTTTCGAGCTGGAATATTTTTGTGGCCAACTCTTGGATAATATCACATATTTATGTTCATAGTTCTTCATGCATTCAGTCCAACAGGTCTAATCTCTTAAACGTGTGTTTCACTTCCTACACATATTCATAATAAATACTGTTGAGCTTGGAAGCTTTTATTTTCTTTAACTTAATTCTAAATTTTGCAATAAGAAGTTGATGACCCAAGGCAAAATCATTTCCAGGACTTAGTTTTGCTGAGAGCATAGAGTTCTTCCATTTCTGACTGCAAATCATAGTCACTCAGTATGATTTTGGTACTGACCATCTGGTGATATTCTTGTATAATGCCTTCACACATGCTGTTGAAATGCAGTGCTACTATGACCAGTTAATTACTGTGGTGGAATTCTAGTAGTCTGTCCTGCTTAATTTCAGCCTCTAAGGCCAAAGTTGCCAGATATTCCACTTGTGTTCTCCTTGCCAAGAGCATTCCAGTCACCTATGATTACTGCAAAAATCTATATTTTTGTTATTATACCCCAAAAGTGCTGCAGATCTTCATAAAACTGGATGGCGTCTTTCTCTTCATCATTTGTAGTTAGACTATAAACATGTATCACTGTAATGCTTAATGGCTTACAGTGGAATCTCACTAAGATTGTTCAATCATTGGGGTTTGCAACCAGGCACTGACTTTAACTCTCTTATTAACTATGAGAGCTAACCCATTCCTCCTGCAAGGAATAGTCAAAAACAGAAAATCTAATGTCTAGCTGATGTAAAATAATCCATTCTAGTCAATTTTTGTTAAGTTCAAAGATGCGTTTGCTCATTCTTGTCTCATCTTTAGGTATATCACATTTACTTTGGTTCAGATTTCTCACATTCTAAGTTCCCGTGGTGTAGTATTTGTGACATCCATTCACTGGCCCAGTAATCAAGGAGCTTCAATTCTCACCACTAGCACCAGTGAGGGATATGCACATTGGGAAGTATAACAAGTACACACACAGTAAAGTGGAATTTCCCTTAAGAGCACACAGAGATCACAGTCAGTCTGGGGCTGGTTTCTCTCTTTCTCTCCAGATCTCCAATAAGACTCCCCACTGGCACAGCTATAGGGTGCAGGTCTCAATCTAGTGGTCAAGCTAAAACCTCCAGCACCCTCTCTGTCCAACCAGTGCTTCATGTCCCTGCCCAAGTAGCTGACACACATGCACTTTAAGATAGGAATTATATGCAAACACACAGACACTCCTGGGGAAGGCTGGCACAGGTTCTCCAGCTATGCCCCCTTCTCACCCAGACTATAGGCCCTTACCAAAGGGTGTCCAATTTTACTGTGCAATATTATTATTATCCAGTTAGTAAGCATGATGAACAGCAAGGCTTAATGGAGTGGCTTGGACATTATCACTATATACATGCAATGTACTCTAGAGCTTAAATTATCTCTACACAAAACAGCCACAGTCGAAAGGTTTAAAAATATTTAATAATAAATAATAAAAACACAAGACAAACCCCCTCAGTTCCACACAGTGCTAGTTAAGAGTTCAGACACAGGAAAAGGCAGAGAAACAATGTTCTAAATAACTTACATACAGAGCAAAGCAAAGTACTGGTGAGTTAATGTGTTCAGGTTCAGACAAAATCCAAAATGCTCTAATTCTCTCTCTTTGAGAAAGTCTTAAATTGATAATACATCACTGCTGAATCATTTTAGATTACATCATTCTTGACACTTATCTGGTTTAATTTCCCAGGCTAACAGAAACTCAAAGTTTAACATATCTTTGTAATCTTGCACCTGCAGGAGCCACAGCAATAAAAGACATTATACATGTAAAATCTAGTAATTAACTCTGGTCTCAAAACAATAGAAGGAATGCTTTAGCCCAGACATCACATCTCTGAGTTTGAGATCAAACAGTCATACAATGCTTGATTTATCAGCTTTCTTCCAGCAGAGTGCACTGTGGTTAAATTTTTGAAGCTCAGTACAACATATAGTTTAATCATAACAAATAGTTATTTTTTACATTTGTAAAACCAGCCTTTGGATTATATTAATATTTACAAATCAATTAGAATTATTTACAATATTCTATCTGGCTGGGCTGGCAGCCTTTCAGTATTTCACATTTCTCCCCGCCCTGAGAACTCAAGCTACTTTTTCAAGTGACCATTGAGAAACGTTGCTTGAGAGGGTTAGGTCTATCTGAGTATAACTTACCTCATTCCCTCTCTTAAGAGCCCATTTGCACTGGCATTGCTAATCCCACAAAGGTGCTGCACTGACATATCATATGCTTGCAACCCTAGGCTCCATTTTAGCAACTTAACATTTTGCTGGCTGGATCAGTGTAACCAATATTAGGAGATTGTGATCTGTAACTACAATGAATTTCCTTCCATACAGATAAGGCTGAAGTCTCTGCAGTGCCCACACTATGGCTATACATTCCTTTTCTACAGCTGCATAGCAATCCTCCTTGGGTTGGAGCCTATGAATGATATAAACGACTGGGTGTTCTTCTCCCTCTGAAGAAATCTGGCTAAGTACAGCCCCCACCGCATGATTCAAAGTATCCACCTGCACAACAAATTCCTTGCTGTAATCTGGGCTGGCTAACGCAGGGGGTCCCCCAAAAGCTTCTTTAAGCTTCTGGAATGCCTGTTCACATGCTATTGTCCACACTACCTTATCTGGCCTGTTCTTCCTTGTCAGGTCTGTGAGGGGAGCAGCTATGGTGCTATGACTGGGGACGAACTTTCTGTAGTACCCTGCTGTCCCTAAGATTGCCCTCGCCTGCTTTTTGGTGACAGGTGCAGGCCATGCCTGAATGGCTTCCACTTTGGCAGTGTCTGGCCTGATCATGCCACTCCACACTCTATGTCCCAGGTAGGAGACCTCTGCCATACCCACCTGACATTTGCTTAGCTTAATAGTCAACCTTGCCCTCTGTAGTCTGCCCAGCACCTCCCTGACATGCTGAAGGTGCTCTTGCCAGGAATGGCTGTAGATGGCAATATCATCTAGGTAAGGAAAGGCAAACCATCCTGCTCCTGCTAGGATATTATCTACTAGCCTCTGAAAAGTTGCGGGGGAATTCTTCATCCCAAAAGGTATCTTTGTGAACTCATACAAGCCAAAAGGAGTCACAAAGGCTGACCTCTCTCTACTCTAGCACTGGGAGTCAAGGGCACCTGCCAATAACCCTTGGTAAGATCAGTGATGGTAAGACACTTAGCCCCACCAAGCTGCTCTAGAGCTTCATCTGTCCTAGGCATGGGGTAAACATCGGACTCTGTGTGACTATTTAATTTTCTGTAGTCCACACAGAACCTGGTGCTGCCATCCTTCTTTGGCACTAGCACCATTGAGAAGGCCCACGGACTGTTGGACTCTAGAATTGCCCCTAGTTCCAACATTTCCTCTATCTTCTCTCTCAAAGTCTGTTTGACTCTCTCAGGTACCCTATAAGGGGCCTGCCTAATAGGCCTTTGGGGTCCTGTATCCACCTGGTGCTGCACCAGCTGGGTGCACCCTGGTTTCCCAGTGAACATGTCCCCAAACTCCTGTAACACTGCTCGGATTTCTCGAACCTGGGTAGAGGATAGCTGCTGGGATATTGCTACCCCTTCCACTGAGGTGTCAGTCCGAGTCTCACTGAGGAGATCAGTCACCAGATCTGCCTCAGACTTCTCCTGCAATCCACTGTAAATGCTCAATGCAAGGGCCTCCCTATCATGGTAAGGTTTCATCATGTTAACATACAATTTGTTCCCCTGCCTACTGCCTAGCAGTTCTACCAGGTAGATAGCATCACTTATCTTGCTTACCACCTTGTAGGGACCCTCCCAGGCTGCTTGCAGCTTGTTGTGTCTAACAGGAATGAGAACCATTACCTGCTGCCCTACAGCATACTCTCTAGCTCAAGCATTCCTATCATACCAGACCTTTTTCTGCTGTTGGGCTTCTGCCTGGTTCTCCTGGGCCAAGCCCATGAGATCCCTGATCCATGTCCTGAGGTTTAGGACATATGCCACAACAGACTCCTTGTGAGATTCACACTCACCCTCCCACTCATCACAAATTAAATCTAGAGGCCCCCTCACCCTATGCCCATACAACAACTCAAACGGTGAAAAACCTGGGATTCCTGGGTAACCTCTCTGTAAGCAAACAACAGAAGGGGCAAATATTTGTCACACTCCCTCTTAAACTGATCTGCAAATGCCCGTAGCATGGAGTTGATTGTCGAGTTTAACTTCTCAACAAGACCATTAGTCTGGGGGTGTTAGGGGGTGGCCTTCAGGTGCTTCACCCCACAGTACTTCCACAGACAAGCCAGCAGGTCTGACATGAAATTGACACCTCTGTCAGTCAGTATTTCTTTTGGGAAACCTACCCTGCTGAAAATCTCTAACAAAACATTTGCCACCTTTTCTGCCTCAATGGAGGACAAAGCCACTGTCTCAGGGTATCGTGTAGCATAATCTACTACCACTAGGATATACATTTTCCCTGTGGAACTTGGGGTACTCAGAGGCCCCACAATATCCATAGCTACCCTATGAAATGGCTCCTCAATCGCAGGAAAAGACATCAAAGGAGCTTTCACCTTGTCTCCTGCCTTGCCTACTTTTTGGCACTGCTCACAGGTCCTGCAGTACCCTGTTACATCTCTGGAAATCCCAGGCCAATAAAAGTTCTGCATAATTTGTCTCTTTGTACATTTTTTGCTCATATGACCTGCAAAGAGAATATCATGGGCTATGGCTAGAAGTGCCAGATGGTAGCTCTAGGCACTACCAACTGCTGTATCCTCTCACCTTCTAGCCCTCCCTCAGGGTTCCACTCTCTATACAGTAACCCTTTGTCCCAGTATACAAATTCCCCCTTCCCTTGAGAATCAGGTACCTCACTAGCTACCTGCCTCAGGCCTTGTAAAGTAGGGTCTGAGAGCTGAGCCTGTCTCAACTCTCTCTTTGTAACTCTTACAAGCTCCCCTTCCACTGGAAGTCTGGCATCCTCTGACAGTGGTGCTTCACTGTCAGCCTGGGTAATACTACTCACCTCTACCTTTGCAGTCACTCTGTCCAAGGGAACATCAGTATCCACAAGCAGCTGTGGCTCACTTTCAGTCTCACTGCTACAGAGTAGCTCCCTCTCTGAAGTAACCACCTCACCAGTCCTGGCTGCAAGTATGCTGTCTGTATGGGTCTACCCCAGGCTACCAGACCCACATGCTTATCTCAAAGCCTGACTGTGTGTAACTGCATTGACACATGGTACTGCCTCATCAAAATCCTTCCCTATCAGGACATATGCAGAATGGTAGTTTGGTACCATTGTTTTCTCAAGACAACCTACTGTTGGGATTTTGTCCTTCCCACTTACTGGCTCCATCACCTTTTGTTCCCCACCTTGCCTCCGTGCACATCTGTATGCCACATGGCCCCACTGGTTGCATTCAAAACATTTAACCCTAGGTCCTGGATATGTACCTGGACTAGTGGCTTCCCCTGCTACCAGAAGATTCTGTTGGGGTGGTCTGGGCTGCCCACCATCAGCTCCTTTAGTCCCATGAGCAGCACTGCGTGTCCCTTTCCTGTGCAGTGAAGCCCCCTTATTGCAAGGTATAGGTCTCCCTTCTTTCCCATCTCCTCTAAAGCAGCACATTGTCTATAAGCTAACCAGATCCTCATGTCCTCAGGCAAAGTGCTAAGGGCTTGTTCCCTCACCAAAAGGTCTGCTGGCCCTTCAGAAGTAGTGACCTGACATCCACTCACCCACCTTTGAAAATAAGAGCTTAGTTCAGCAAAATATTCACACACACTTTCATCTGCCTTGCGTCTATGCTCAGGAAACTTTTTCCTATAAGTTTCAGGTGTTAGCTTAAAAAATTCTAACAGACAATTCTTTACAGCATTATAGTTAAAACAGTCAACATCAGATAATTTGGAAAGTAGATTTAAAGTTTTACCATGGAGTAAGGGGGTCAGGAACCGTACCTAGAGCCTTTGGTCAACATCGTACTGTTTACATACCCTCTCAAACATATGGATGAAACTATCAAAATTATTCCACTCTGTAAACTGTGGAAGAAATTTACTGACCGTTTGTGCTTCTGGGTCCAGTTACTCCCTTCTCCATTACCTTCATGACTATGGCGAAGAGTCAGCATCTGCTTTTCATGCTGCTTCTGCCTCTCCTTCTTCTCAGCTTCCAGGTACAGCAGTTTTTCATTCTCCTCAGCCTGTAGATGTCTCAGTCTCTCTGCTGCATCTGTTTCCAAGTGCCTGGCCTCCAACTAAAGTTTCTTTAGCTCCAGATGGATTTTTAAGTCCTCTGCAGAAAGGTTGAGCTGTCCATTCTCTGAGTGTTCTACACCTCCATGGCCAGTCTGATTATCCTCCTGATTGCTTTTTCTGATGCAGCTGTGACCAAAACTGCAATCATGTGTGCCTTAGTCAGGTTTCCATGCATCAGTCCCTTAGCCTGGCACATCTCAGACAACTGGCTCCTTGTCAACTTGCAATACTCCTCTGCTGACATGCTTACTTGCTCTCCCTGACTAACTAAGCTAACAAAAGAAAAAAAAAATGTTTGTGATCTGAACTCTGAATATTCACTGCATGGCTGATTTAGAGTACAAAAATACCTTCAGAGATCACTGTACACAAGATACAGGAATTCACTATCCACACCACTACAAGCCAATTAGTATGTGATGTGGCTAACTCACCACTATCAAACAATTAATATTTGATGTGGATATCCCACCACTGCCAACTATTTAATATGTGACAAAAGTGCACTGGTCCAGTAATCAAGGAGCCTCAATCCTCACCACTAGCACCAGTGAGGGGCATGCACATTGGGAAGGATAACAAGTACACACACAGTAAAGTACAACTTCCCTTAAGAGCACACAGAGATCACAGTCAGTCCGGGGCTGGTTTCTCTCTTTCTCTCCAGATCCCCAGTAAGACTCCCCATTGGCACAGCTATAGGGTACAGGGCTCAGCCTAGTGGTCAAGCTAAAACCTCCAGCACCCTCTCTGTCCAACTAGTGCTTCGTGTCCCTGCCCAAGTAGCTGACACACACACACACGCGCACACACACACACACACACACACACACACACACACACACACACACACACACACACACACACACACACAAACACACACACACACACTTTAAGATATGAGTTATATACAAACACACAGACACTCCTGGGGAAGGCTGGCACAGGTTCTCCAGTTATGCCTCCTTCTCACCCAGACTATAAGGTAGAAATCACTGGCACCAACCACTAATATCAGCTACTAATAAGGCCCTTACCAAAGGATGTCCAGTTTTACTGTACAATATTATTATTATCCAATTAGTAAGTATGATGAACAGCAAGGCTTATTGGAGTGGCTTGGACAGTATCACTATATACATGCAATGTACTTTAGAGCTTAAATTATCTCTACATAAAACAGCCACAGCTGACAGGTTTAAAAATATTTAATAATAAATAATAAAAACACAAGGCAGATCTCCTCAATTCAACACAGTGCTAGTCAAGAGTTCAGACACAGGAAAATGCTTAAAATAATACTGTAGAATAGTCTGACATAAGTATAGAAAACAGCTAGTCTAATCTTACTATTTTCTATCTAGTTGTAAGAGAAACAATGTTCTAAATAACTTACATAATGTACATACAGAGCAAAGCAAAGTACTGGTGAGTTGATGTGTTCAGGTTTAGACAAAATCCAAAATGCTCTAATTCTCTCTCTCTGAGAAAGTCTTAAATTGATAATGCATCACTGATGACTCATTTTAGATTGCATAATGCTTGACACTTCTCTGGTTTAATTTCCCAGGCTAACAGAAACTCAGAGTTTAACATATATTTGTAATCTTGCACCTACAGGAGCCACAGCAATAAAAGACATTATACATGTAAAATCTAGCAATTAACTCTGGTCTCAAAACAATAGAAGGGATGTCTTAACCCAGACATCATGTCTCCAAGTGTGAGATCAAACAGCCATACAATGCTTGGCTTATCAGCTTTCTTTCAGCAGAGTGCACTGTGGTTACATTTTTGAAGCTCAGTACAGCATATAGTTTAATCATAACATATAGTTCTCTTTTACATTTGTAAAACCAGCCTGTGGATTATATTAATATTTACAAATTACATAGTATTGCTTACAAAATTCTATCTGGCTGGGCTGGTAGCCTTTCATTTTTTCACAGTATTCTCTGCACCATCAGAGTTCTTTTCATCTCCTTTGTCTCCTTGGCTTTGATCTATATATTTCATAACTTCTAACAGTACAGGTACTTGTCCTCTGATATTCCATAGTGATATGGTGGGTACCTTCACATCTGAGAGTCTCATCTTCCAGTGTCATTCAACATGTCTCTGGTTGCTTTTGCCTATAGGATTTTCTTGTCATTGGAGCAGACTGTTAGTGCCTTCTACAGGGAACTGCAAGTAATATAATTATTTTGCCAGAAACTGCCTGTCTTGGCTGGCACTGCAGAAAATACCTAATAACTTAACTTCTCTGAGCTGCTTCACTGAGCTACACAAGTCCATTTATAATGACAAGTAATAGTCCAGAAGGTGTTTATCAAATATTTTATTTAACTGGTATAGAACACTGATCACTTTTGGCAATTTGCAGCCTCTACCTTGCAGTACAATTAGAAAGCAATGATACAATATTGAAAAGGTCGGGATTAAGAAAACATGCACAGTAGGTGCATATTTATGTGATATATCAAATAAATAGACATGTTGTTACAGTGGTGAATACATACATGATTACAAAGGCATGCTTTTAAGTAGATACATGCATTGTTACACTACATACATTAATGTTCAAAATACATAAAGATAAGGGTCTCAACTGTAAAAAAATAATAAGGCAGAGATGACTGGAGAAGAATGAGCAGAAAGGGGATGCAAGGGAGTGTTATGAATAAGAAATATGGGGAGAAGTAGGAAAAAGATGAATTTAGATGATAATAAATGAACAGGAAAGGCTGAAGTGTGTAAAGGTTAGAGTAAAAGAATGAACAGAAATGCATGTTATGTCTTGAGGCCAAAAGCATTTGTAGCATTTGTTTGCAGATGCAGTTTTGCTATGACACAAAACATCCTGCATGAGTTGCAACCTCCCCACAGTGTTATCAGTTAAGGACTCTCATTTCCATTGTTGGCATTACATCTACTCCACTTTCAAAAATTATGAGCTTTCTGCTGCTTGCCATTCCACCCACAATCTCAGTGATGAATCAGACAGCCTTTCTTATTTTCTTTCTATATCCTACATGACAAGAAGGGCAGCCACAGTGGTGCAGCTGTTAGCATTGCCACCTCACAGCAAGAGGTTCTCCGGTTTGATTTTCGGCTGGGGTGCCTTCTGTTCGGAGTCTGCATGTCCTCCCTGTGGTCGCGTGGGTTTCCCCTGGGTGCTCCGGTTTCCTCCCACATCCCAAAGACATGCAGTAGGTTGATTGAACACTTTAAATTTGCCCTAGGTGTGAGTGTGTGCATGTGTGTGTGCCTTCTGTGGAAGGCTGGGAGCTGGGCTGGCAACTCAACACCGTAAAACTCCACTGCCAATCATGAGCAGACAGGTGATCCACTGTGGTGACCCCTAACCAGGAAAAGCCAAAAGAAGAAGAAGAAGAAGATCATACATGAGATGAAGCTTAAAGCCTGTAAACTGAGAGACACCATATGTTGCAGCTCTTAAAACACCACCGAAGATGCTCTGAACATGGGTGCCATAAAAAAAATAAATAACTAGCATTGGAAAAGGTGACCCCAGCCAAACTGTAACCTAGGAGCCTGCTTATTTCCCCTATGACTAGGGAAAGCCACGATGTCTGTGTATGAAAATGACTAACCCTACTGTTATTTGCTCAAGTTAAAACAGTCATTCTTCTGACTGCAAGACTAATATGTATTCATATGCAGCAATTTGTAATGCTTTACAATGGCCACATTTGTGTAAAACAAATGTGGGATCAATACATACAGATGAGGAATGAGGTTTAAAAAAGGCAGGATTAGAATAAGCTATGTTATGGTTGACTAACAATGACTGGCTATGTTAACACTGATGTATAATGCTTGCAACTACAGTTGTGTTGGCACGATTTTTAATGTATAATGTTTGCAACTGAGATTGTGTTGCTATGATTTATTTTAATTTATGTAAATGTAACATTGCCTATGTCATACATGATAATTTAATAAAGATGTTTCTTGTTAAATAAATAAATAAAAGAACTGGAAGTGGGATCTTTAAAAAGGGAAGCAGCAAATTGCAAAGAAATTAATGGAAATATTCAGAACAATACATGCAGAATAATGTTCTAGAGGAGGAGTGAGGTTTAAGAAAAGGCAGGAACTGAGAAATGTATATAATGCTGGACTGATAATTAAAAAAAGGATATATGTGATGTATAATGTATGAAACTGGAAACATGTTCACATGGTTTGCATTCTTTTATATAAACGTATGTTTGCCTGTGTCTTAAGCTATAATTTAATAAAGGTGAAATGCATTACTCTGACAATTGTTTTTATCACATCAGATTTCTGAAGTGAAAACAGTCAACAAAATGACTATAATTGTTGGTTATGGGGGTTAACTTTAAATGAAAGGGACTGAACCTGTTGTGTTTTGCTCGGCTTAAAGAGTCATTCATTTGGTTTTGTGGAACTAGTGTGCATTTGTATAAATTAAGCTGGACTACATTAATATGACTACAGTATGATTATGTGGAACAAACTTGAAAACATAGTCATTATTTCTTTTTTGTCACTAGCACAGATCTAGGTGTGCTCAGTCAACAAGGAGGCTATAATTGCTGCATACATGTGTTTTCTGTGGAAAAAATGATTGACACAGTTGTTGTGATTAACTGATTTAGCATTGAAATTTTTAAGGCTAATTTAAACTATAGTAGAGTAAAAGATTTATCCAGTTCTTTCCAGCTTGCATCCTGGTTCTCAACGTGTATTTCCAAAATTCATATTCGTTTGTACTAAATTTCCTAACAAAGTCTTTTGTACTTGCTGCATAGTATCACTTATATGGCACAGAATTTTCCAAGAGGCACTTCTAAATTATCCATGTGACTGCCATTTTACACTTTTAATGTCTGCCAACACAAAATGAAGTATAGTCTAAGAAACACAGGCACATGCCACAATGTCAAAACACAAAACATTATACTTCACACTATTACCCTGCTTCCAATATTTTAGCTGATTTAACCAGGAGCTTGTATTCTATTCAACTTGCTTTCATATTTCCTTTACAATACTATCAACATTTCTGCAATTTAAAACTAATCTAAATACTCCCTAAGTGTCATGCACTAAAAATGAAGATGAAGGTCAAAGGGCAAAGCCTATAGCTACTTAAAGAAATCAGGTGAGCAAACTAGAACATTTACACACTATGTTACTGAAGAACTGGTTCTATTGAGTAAAGAGACAGAACATGTTGGATCTGATGGTAGTCTGGGTGATACTGGAGTCTGCCAGTGATCATGGAAGAGAACAACTGATGCTAGCTCACCTATCTTTGAGGGGGATTGATGCAGCATGACCCACTGTATAACACACACTTAGGAAAGGTGGGCATTGTAGCACTCAGCAGTACATGCCAAGGCATTAAGCAGTCACACTTCATGTCAAGCAGTAGCCTGGATAATTATAAATTAGCATGAGTTACTGAGACAGCTTTATATGTAGTCCCCATCTATCAGGTTGCTATGAAGTGCAAAAAAAAAATAAGGGGCTTAGCATAAACTACAATAGCTGCCTGAATGACAAACTCCTGTGTCTATGTGTAATCTATAGGTTCATAGGTTGATACTAGGCTGTCGGCCCTAGGGCCTATACAAGCCTAGCCATAACAATTTCCTGGCTATTTCTTCCCACATTATTTACTTCCCTGGACCCCTGTCTAGCAGGGCGACTGACGTGATCCCCGGGGTGAATTTCCTTTCTCCCAGCCAGTCATCAAGTTTCCTTTTGAAGAGGGCCAAAGAGGCGCTCTGCTTGACATGTATGGGCAGTCTATTCCAGAGTATGGCGAGTCTCTGGGTCAGGAACCTATTCCTCCAGCATGTTTTGTTTATTGTGATGACAAGGTTTAGATCGCTGGAGCATGTGGCTCTGAGGGATTGGGATTTCTTTAAGTATAGCATGTCCAACAGCTCTGGGTTTGACATGGCCTTGTATGTTAAGCAGAAATTACCTCTGAGAAGACGATATGCGACAGAGTATAGTTGGAGTTTTTTTAAGGCGGTCAGCGTAGGGCATCTGCTTTAGGCTTGTGGTTCTTTTAGTGAGGTATTTCTGTGGCCTTGACAGTTGTTGCAGATGTTTTGAGAGGTACATACCAAATGGGGCATTGTATTCTATAATGGGTCTAATGAGGGATGAGTACAGTGGGACAATGACCTCCTTTTTTCTGGATGAAAACCCCTTAGTGATGAGGTGTGCCACATAGATGGATTTCCTGACTGTTGTGGCGATGTGGTTATCGAAGGTGAGACCACTGTCCACCTGTGTCCCTAAGTCTCTTATCACACTTTCGGTGTTTAGTGTACTGCCACCTATGTGATAATTCACAGGTACATGTTTTTTTTCCCAAAGGGGATAACTTTACATTTCTTGGCATTGAGCTTGAGCCCATGGCTCTGGCACCAAGCATCTGTTTCTGTAAGGCCCTTTTGTAGGGTATCCACATCATTTAGGGATTCAATAATGGCTCTCAGTTTGCAGTTATCTGCAAACTTTGTTAGCCAGAGTCCCTTAGTGTTGGCCTGTACTTCAGAGAAGTAGATGCCAAACAAGAGCGGTCCCAGGACTGAACCCTGAGGTACTCCACTTGTCACTTGTCTGGAGCTGGATTTGGAGTCGGCTACTTTTACAGTGTGGGTTCTGTCAGTAAGCCAGTTGACAACCCATCGAGTGACATAGGGATTAATGCCCAGCTTAGTAAGTCTATCTATGATTCTAGATTGGGGGATGGTGTCAAAGACCTTGTTGAGGTCCAGATAGGCTGTGTGGACCACCTTCCCCTCGTCCACGGCTCTGGAGACTGATTCGAAGAAGTCAATCAGGTTCAGGAGACAAGATTGGCCCTTCACGAACCCAAGTTGCGTGGGGTCCAGTGTTTTAAGGTTGCCAATGTCTTTGTTTATAAGTTCCATGATAATACATTCCATGGCCTTGCAGATCAGGTTTGTCAGACTGATGGGGCAGTAGTTCCCAGGATCAAAGGTGGATCCCCCCCTTGTGGAGTGGGATAACTGTAGCTGTGGGCAGGAAGCCTGAGGTGAGTCTATGATTAAACATGGCACTTGGGTGAGGTGCCAGTTCATTTTGTAGTTCATGTAATACACAGCTCGGTATGTCATCTGGTCCCATGGATGCTGTACTCTTAGCTTTGGAGAGTGTGTTTTTTACCTGTGTGGCCATTATTACTGGAATTTGGCAATCTTCCGGTATTGAGATGGGCTGTTTAGGGGATGAGAGGAGGGTGAAGTTGGCACTGAATTGATCTGACAGGATATTGGCAATATCCTTGGGATCAGTACATTTAATGCCATTCTGTTGTAGCTCAGAGCAGAACTGAGCATTGCCATTTAGATTCTTGACATAGTTATAGAATGCCTTGTGGTTGTCTTTGGAATCTTTGGCAATTTTATTTTCATAACTAGCTTTGGAGGATTTTATGAGGGATCTCAGCTTCTTACTGAAGCTGGTAAGGGAGTTTTTTGCATCCTGGGATTTTCCTCTTTTCTGCAACAGTTTCTTCCTTTTGTTATAAAGATTGTTTATGGCAGGGGACCACCAGATTGGCTTCCTTTTTTTGGAGGAGAGCATCTTGGTTCTATTTGGGATGGCACGATTCATGCATGAGTGGATGTGCTCATACAGTGCCTTAATGTAGGATTCAGCAGTTGAACTTTCAGTTCCCATTTGCATGGGTGTCATGAAGTTTGTCACTTCTGACTTGAGCAGCATGAAGTTGGTTTTGGAGAAGTTTTTTATGGAGGTTTCCTTACTGGAGGGTGGGGGTGGGATGTGGATGTTAAGGATGATTAGCTTATGGTCAGACCTGACCAACTAGGGAGTGACCATAGGTGTGGAGCATCAATTTCCCATGTTGGTAATGACCGGGTCTAGGATATTGGAGCCCCTGGTGGGACTATGGATAAGTTGATCCAGGGCGTTGGAATTTATGAATTCCAAGAACCATTGGGCAAAGGTGTCGGTACATGAGCAGTTTTCCCAGTTAATAGCAGGGTAGTTGAAATCGCCCAGTATTAGGGTGTTTGGTTGTATCTTAATATTTTCCAGTATGTTTAGAAAGGTGTAGTGAGAATCTTGGGGCATGGTGGGGGATCTGTAGAAAGCTACAATTTGGATTGCAGTCTTACCTAGTGTTAGTTGCACCTGGAGAATTTCAGACACATTGTGTTGGGCAACTAGCCTGGTGGTGTGAATATCCTTGGTGAATATGGACACTCCTCTACCTTTAGTGTTTTGGTCCTGGTCTGGTGGCCGAAAAGTGTGGTAAGAGTTGTAGCCTGGTATTGCAGGGGTGCTCTCTGGAGCCTTGAATCAGGTCTCAGTTACTGCACAGATATCGATGTTCTCCATTTTTAGGAGTGCCTCGAGAGAGTGCATTTTGAGGTTTACAGTCTAGCACTGAGTAGCATTACCTTCAGAATTTGCATGCTTGTACCTGTTACGGTGGTGGTTTTGTCCTTTGAACTTTGCCTGGCTGAGTCATGCTGGTGGACAGTTGATAGCCTGCTGAAACAGAAAAACATGTTCATTAGAACCAAAAGGAAGTAATTATGTTCCAGTGCATATTTTTAAAGGAATAAACTAATTACACATGGCCCAGTATGAATTTCATTGAGCCAAATTCTTGGATTTGTAGACATCTATTCGTATCTTAGCTTGTTGAGTACTATTTCAAAGAACATTGTTCCTTAAAATGGCACTTTGCTGAATGTGAGAAATGAGAGAAAACTCCTACCATCTTTTTGTGGCATAGTCCCCATCTCCATGTCATGAATTAAAAGATAATCTGGTTTCCCATAAAAATCCTCTTTGATGTTGCCAGATCGTGGGGAAATCTGATGCTTTCATGATGTGTGACATTCAGACTTAAACACAGTTAAACTCATGTTCAGTGAACCATGCCTACCCTAACTGTGACCTGATGACATTCATTATCACTGCTGCTCATTATTTGTGTATGTGTGTATGTGTGTGTGTGTGGGGGGGGGGGGTATGTGCACATGTGCCTTGCTTTTTTGTGGTGAGTAAAAGTTAAAACTTCACCACAACTAAGGATACATATAGAGAGCACTATACTCAGTAATTCATACAATATCCCAATGCTAATTAAGTTCAAATAAAATATAATTATATATATTTTGTCATAATATTGTTCTTGGTTTTATGATTCATTACTGAACAGACTACAAATCTGTTGCACTGATAAGTGTAAACTGTGCCACAGAAGTAATGCAAAGTTTGACCAAGGGCAGCAACTGTGATATAACACATGCACACCAGATACAAATTCGTCATGCTTGTTTTTTATGCAGCTTTGCTGTTCTGCTTCAGAATGAGCCATCTTTGTACATTGGTACACAGTGAAGTGAAAAATACTGCCTGTAACAGGGAATGAGAATTCTACCTCATCTTTGAAAAAATGGTGCATTCATTATCAAAATAAATGCATGAGGCATTTAGAAGCATGTGTGCAGGCCTGCTGCTTTACATATAGAGGTTATCTCTTACTATATTTGCTAATTACTTGACAGTTTCCTCTTATATGCATAAACACTCCCCTACAAACCAAATGCTGAGACAAAATGTAATAGCAAAGAGTCGTCTGTTCTGCAGTAAGATTCTAGAGCAATTATATATTTCCTGGCTATATAAATAGCCTTTTTTGTGGGTGTTCCAGTGTGGGTTTCATGTTAAACTTTTAACATGGTTATTCCTTAAAATGAGGATCATGATGGCCATGCTGGTGCAGCACTTAGTGCTGTTGCCTCACAACAAGAGGTTCTCTGGTTCAATTCTCAGCTGGAGTGCCTTCTGTGTGGAGTCTGCATGTCTTCCCTGTGGTTGCATGGGTTTCCTCTGGGTGCTCCGGTTTCCTCTCACATTCCAAAGACATGCAGTAAGTGTACTGGACACTAAATTGGATGTAGGTGCGAATGAGTAGTACAGATGAACTACCATGGAAGGGCTAGCCACCCAGTGTTGTAAACCTTGGCTCAAAATGATTGTCAGTGTTGAACTGACACCCCAACCTCATGTGCAAAAATGGGAAAAAGGGGTTGTGGATGGATTTCTTACAAGAATGTCTGAAACATTTAGTAGGTAGTTCTTTCTCCAGAATATCTGGTTAAACAGTGCAGTGCACCCATGCCCCCACCAATCTTTCTGTCTGGCTGTCTACCTACCTCTCCATCTTTTATTGATATACATACACACAAGCACATGGATACATGCATACATTTTCTCATCTAATATTCAGCTCCATGTTATTTATGAGTGAGAACTGTATTCAAATGGAAATGCTTGCAGTTAGTAGCTGCAAACAAGGTATTGTACAGCATATGTATAGTCTTGTGAAGGAATAGTTCATTGCTAGCTACAGGATAATCAGTCAAGGAAACCATTGCAGAGCCTGGTCCAATTTCATAAATCACCACACAGCATTATCTGATAAAGTGATACAGTAGGCAAATGTACACTGTGGGAATCAAACGCTAGATTACAGGAAGCATCATGTCAGCACTTCATGGCGTGAATCTTCTGCATTAACTGCCACATTAGAACTTTTAGGTCAACATTTGGTAGAGGTAGTTTACAAGTCAAAATGTTGTCATAAACAGTATGTCTGCAAAAAAGAAACGAATACACAATAATCCTAATGTGCTTTGTTTATGACCTGCATATCAAAATATATTGTATTATGAAGACCTGCATAGTAATGCCTATGATGCATATTTGTAGGGAATGTCAATACACACTGCACATTGGCATGAACTGTAATATAAAGGGATACCCTATAGGCTGGATTCTAAAAGAAAGTTACAGACAGGGCAGCAAGCCAAAGGAAGAAGTCAGTGCATCAATTGCGGACGAGATTCCATAATGTACACTAAAAGAATACCAAATAATTATCTATTCAATATAAGATAATTATGGACTCTGTGCACACCTGCTGTATTTCAAAATACGAGTGTGCCCAACGCTGCTGAAATGCGACAAAGCACTTTACTGACAACTTTCTAAAAGCATTTAGTGAATGCCATATGTGCTTTATCTTAACAGTGCTATATTCCACATATTCTTAGGGAATCCTGCAGAATCAGCAAACCTTATTTTAAAAATGCAACTGGCATTTAATGCTCTACAGCAGGCTGGGTAATGCAAGACATAGTAGAGGACGATCTGCAAATGCGTCTCAGAAGGCAGCAAACTAGGTGCTGAGCAAGGCTACAGTTAATCCAGGTTTCTAACCAGGAAACAATAGATAGATAAAAAATAGACAGGCAGCTGTTGCAGGCTGTGTGCAGGACATACACACCACCTGAATGCTTGCAGTCTGCAGGGTAACCCAGTTCCAGTAGAAAGAAAAGTATGCCTGAGTATAAGTATACTGGCCTCTTGGACATTTCAGTGGCATATGGGAGTGCCCTAGACAGTTGCCAGTCACATCCACTGACATTTCCTGGCAACAATGTGCACCAAAGTGGACGAATATATCCATTTCCCAACAGCACTCGTGGAGCTCAGAACTGCTGTGCAACAGGTCTATGCCGTAGCCAGCTTCTCCCATGACCTCCATTTACAATAGACTACATGCATGTCCCATTTAAAACCCCAGATGTACCTGATTCCAAATGGCACATCAATAGAAATGGATGGCCATTACTGAGTTGTCAGGTGATGTGCCAAGCAGATGGCCTCATTACTAATATCATGGCATCACATTCTGGTAGTGTGCATGATGATGCAATATTGAAGAAAGCAGTCTGTGGGCCAATTTCCAACATGGTGAAATTCCTATGGGACTACTACTCAGTAAGTACAGGACCACAGCTATGATATAAGCAGAATCTAGACTTGTCAACATTAAGCATGAGGACTAAATGGTGACTGTAGTAATCCAGTGGAGCCTTGGCTAATGATGCCATATAGAGCCTCATCAACCCCTGCTGAGGATGAATACAACAAAGCACACAACACAACATGAAACGCCATTAAGAGAGTACAAGTAGAAAACAAGAAGGTGCACCATGCGCTGCAATACGTGAATGAATAAAAGTCCTCTCCTTGAAAAAGTAAAACCACGTTTATTGTAGAAAACAATAAAACAGCTGCAAAGTAAGCGCTTTCGCGTTATAATAAACGCTTCATCAGACATAAAAATGCTGAGAATAACTCCCCTTAAATACATGTCATAATGTCACCACCCAATTTAAAACAACAAATCAGAACACTGAAATTCCACATGAATACCTGGACAAGTTAAGGACAGACAAACAAATAATAACAATATAAAGACATCAATAATAAAATTGAGTAATGAAAATTAATAAACCAATCACATTACTAACAAAATTACACACTACCTGAATGCTTGCAGTCTGCATGGTAACCCAGTTCCAGTAGAAAGAAAAGTATGCCTGAGTATAAGTATACTGGCCTCTTGGACATTTCAGTGGCATATGGGAGTGCCCTAGACAGTTGCCAGTCACATCCACTGACATTTCCTGGCAACAATGTGCACCAAAGTGGATGAATATATCCATTTCCCAACAGCACTCGTGGAGCTCAGAACTGCTGTGCAACAGTTCTATGCCGTAGCCAGCTTCTCCCATGACCTCCATGTACAATAGACTACATGCATGTCCCATTTAAAACCCCAGATGTACCTGATTCCAAATGGCACATCAATAGAAATGGATGGCCATTACTGAGTTGTCAGGTGATGTGCCAAGCAGATGGCCTCATTACTAACATCATGGCATCACATTCTGGTAGTGTGCATGATGTTGCAATATTGAAGAAAGCAGTCTGTGGGCCAATTTCCAACATGGTGAAATTCCTATGGGACTACTACTCGGTAAGTACAGGACCACAGCTATGATATAAGCAGAATCTAGACTTGTCAACATTAAGCATGAGGACTAAATGGTGACTGTAGTAATCCAGTGGAGCCTTGGCTAATGATGCCATATAGAGCCTCATCAACCCCTGCTGAGGATGAATACAACAAA
This sequence comes from Protopterus annectens, assembly GCF_019279795.1. Taxonomy (NCBI): domain Eukaryota; kingdom Metazoa; phylum Chordata; order Ceratodontiformes; family Protopteridae; genus Protopterus; species Protopterus annectens. Next base: position 1,456,584,090 of record NC_056739.1, read on the forward strand.
GCACACAACACAACATGAAACGCCATTAAGAGAGTGTTTGGCATGCTCTAAGCAAGATTTAGATGTCTGGACACATTTCGGGGTACACTAAATACACACCAGAAAAGAAATATCAGATGGTTGCCATGTGTGCCATGCTACATAACATGGTAACAGCAAAACATGGTGGTTTTGCCAGCTGCAGGTGTGGGTGAGCTACCCCAAGAACCCCAGATGTCTGATATTGGTATATCAGAGCTGTCACAAGATGATCAGGAGGACATAGAGGTTAGAAGAAATATCTGTGGGCAATGCAGGATGCAGCCTTATGTCCAATCTCAGGTAACAAGGCAGTGCCTGATATACACCTTTGAGTCATGACAAGCCACACAAGCAAATGTACACAGATAAAACAGCGATGTTCATGTGTTGTCCCACATAGCAGTACAGAGCATGACTAATGGAAATAAACCATTAGTTGTCCACAGTGAATATCATATGTAACAGAAGCATAAGGTATTCCAGTAAGAACATAAACACAGCACTCAGCAAGGAACACATGTGGATGTATACAGAGGAAACAGCAATGCTGGAAGTCTCTCTGCAACATCACCAAAGAGGACTACATAGGCAAATGTGTGAGATGTAGGAGCTGTGCACAACAGAGGGTGCTACTGGATGGGTAGGATATCATCATACAGATAACTAGCATGGGAAGGTAGCCAGTACCACAATAAATCTCGGTCCGTAAAGTGTATGGGAATGTATTAGCCCAAACATAACCAAAAAGCAGAGGTAGTATACTAACACTGATACATCCCACATATCATTGTGTGATGTGTAACACTTTGTTACAACATAGTAAAAAGCATACAGCAGCATGAGTAATTACAAGCATTCCTAGGACTGGTCAAAAAGAAAATAAATACAAACAAGCTTCACATCCCATGCCTGACATGGAATGTTACACAGAAGGCAATGCTTCAATGCACAGGTTCTTGCTGCAACATGATTCAATGATAGTGACTATACAACAGACATGGAACATGGGACAGTGTTGGGGATACAGCAACATAGATAAATATGTTTCTGTGTGTGGAATCAATGAGATATGAGAAGGCACACATGGAACTACATTTCAACATGGCAATTAAAAATGGAAACAGATCCACAGAAGGGTAGTGAGGGCTGAGGGTGAGGCATGTGCAGTACCACATTATAATGCTGTAAGTAACAGGTATGCATACAGAGGCATACTTGTGCATGCAGGAATGGTAGACAACATGGAAATGTGTAATGTAGCAATCAGTGCTGAATGACAAAGATAACATGCTCTTATCAATGTAAATATGTGCTATTGCTGTGTCAACTAACAAGTGATGCAATATAGAAGCATGAAGTCACACATAGCATTATTGTTGTCAATATCTGTACTAATGTATATCAATGACAAATAATATCTTGAAGCTAGTCACCTAGATCAGATAAATAATCAGAAAAAAAAACTGTGGCATTAGACATTTGAAAACCCACCAAGAGATTCACAGAAATCACATGATGCCGCATTGTACTGAAATAATTAGTCATTAGTTGGCTAGCACATTGTTCATTATTGCCACATGGTCAGAATAACACAACAGGACCTACAATGGAACACTGGATCAACTCTAAGTGTTTCCCTAATGCAGTCTAAGGTGCCCATGCTGAGGGTTGACACCACAGTCCTGGCTGCTCCTGATATGTCCATAAATGCTTGGCCCACAGTACAATACTGAGGAACTGGATGTTTGGACATTCACATTTTGGGACACAGTGTGGGTAAGAGCAGTACTGCGATGTAACAGTCTTGACGTGAATGATAGGTGCACAATTCAGTGACCAATAGCAGATGTTCATGCACTTTACAGCAGAGACATTGATGTCCAAGAGCTATGTGTATGTCTAATGAGAGGGGGTATGCCTCTTCCCACTTGAGGTAATCTGCTTAGTGTAGTTAGTGCAAGTGACATCCAGTACATACTATGCCACTGCTGTAGTACTACCATGACAAGGCTTTCAACAGAGCATGCAACACACAGTGTCATGCTGTGCAGCCAGTGCTGCCATGACCTCTCCACATCTGTGCTGCTGATCTTCATGTAACACACATCACTGATGAGCTACATGATCAGTGTCACTGGAAAGTGCATGCAGGTCAGACCCATGACATCACTGTGAATGTTCATGTGCCTGTAACATAAGCGGACACCCTCTAATACATAGTCGTGCTCATCAGCTACACATCTACATGTAGGCAGTATCAGTCCATCATGGGGAAGAGCCACCATTATTATTAGACTCTACATGGGACAGTGGATCATGGTCATAATCATGTCCATCATCTGATGTCCCCACATCTTCAGAATAGCCAGTCACTTTATCCTCCCTATCAAAGGCTACACTATGAGCCACATGGCTGTCCCCTTCTGGGCAAAGCAATGAACCCAATGCAGTGGCCTGTATGCCATGGGCCATACTATCACAGTAAGGAACATCACATTCCACCTCAAGATCAGTGGACAGTGTACTGTATGAGTCAGGTAGAGGATGTGCAAAAAAAAGACCAATGTCACATATCACATACATTCACAGAAATCACATGATGCAGCATAGTATTGAAATTTGAGACAACTATATAACAACAGTGTTAACGACGATATGGATTTACCAGGTTGTTATGGTTGTGGGTGGTTCAGGGACCCTATAAAACAGATGTATGCTATATAATTTACATAGCAACAAATATGACAGATGAGGTTACTACAACTACTAAAATGTACTTGACATGTCCTCCTGTAACTCTGCCGCCCGTGGTGAGAGTTGAACTGCCACTGTCTTATGAAAAGCTAGACATACACAAATCATTACTAAGCACATACAAGGCATCATGTAGCATTCCCCCTGAAGTAAAGCAAACACGTACTGGATGGGCAAGGATGATGTGCAGATTGCAGGTGTCCTTTGAAGGTGAATAAGAACACAGTGGTCATGAAGGGCACAGATGTAATTATCATTACTGAAATTTTGCAACCATGTAGACTGCCTTACCAGGTATGTCCTCCCTGGTCTGGAAGTGTATCATTTGTCCTAATGTAGAACCTATATTATAACAAGGCACACAAGCAACAACATGTGAGTATACTCCACAGTCATAACAGGAGCCAGAGGCACACAACAACTGTGGATCACACTAACAGGATAATTACCTGACAAATGGTACACATGTTGGCCAGATGAACTTGTGTGGGGAACAAGGCAACATTAATATCCTAGATCACAGGTGTGCTAAACAGTACTTCATATTATTAACCATACACACACCCTTACCAGGTCTGTCTGTATGTGCAGCTTCCTAGCACATGTCTTCTGATGATTTATCTGTAGGTTATCATAGCACACAAAAAAAAAAACAGTGAGTATACTCCAGAGTCATAACAGGAGATAGAGGCATATAATAACTATGGAACACCCTAACAAGATATGGAGACATGTGATATGAGTGGTTGCTGTTCAGATGTTGAGGGACCTATACAACTGAAAAACACAGCATTGCACATTTTGCTGAGAATGTTATGCATTTACTGTGTTGGTAAGATTGCAGGCTGTAACACTTTTGTGCATCCACATCAGGTGTGCTTTCAAGTTCATGGCATAGTTCTGCTGTTGTAATACAAAGATAACAGAACAGTAAAAAATGTGTATTAATGTCCTTCAATGATAACGGGTGTCTGCTGCAGTGTTTCTGAACATTGGACATACCTGTACATCTTGGAACAGGAACACCTGCCTTAATACCTCTCACAGGTATCTGACAATACTGGCTGTTGGTATGATGTGAGGCCAGGAGCATTATTACCTTAACCAGCAAGGCAATGGTGGCCCGCCTCCAGTGGCATTCCTCACCTTCTCATAGTGGCAGTCTGTTGGCTGCACAGAGGATCATGTCATAGCAATGTCACCAGCAGGCCTTCCTAGATGTATTGTGACCACCTACAGCATTGATCACGTGTCAGATCTGTCCACAGTTGATTCCTCCACACAGTATTACCTGTCTATCTAAGAAGGTTGCAGCCATGTTGATACAGAGCCTCTATTATTATTTCATTTTCTCTGTGAGAAATTGCCTCTATTATTTCTGTGGAAGACAGGGTGATATGCAGATTTTAGAGTTTATACAGGGGCTCACATACTGACATGATAATATTAAAAGCATACATCAAATGAATGGCTTGCCTCTCATTTACAGTACATAAATATGCAAAACAGTCTGAGTAATGTTATTTACAGATTATCTAAATGAACATGAAAAGCAAGTCTGAACAGGTAGTTCATATGGCTTACAACATCAGCACATCTAGCATTCGTTTAACAAGTTCATGCAGGTCATATATGCAAAGGTGGAATATGAGCCTATGTCAGGGGATATTACAGCAAGAAAAGGCGAAATATATAACCAATGTGCCAGAACTCCAGTGCTGTAGGAATGGTGTTACCACAGTTACATGCACATACAAACACATGTACCAATTCTACCTCAAAAATGTAGGATGTATCTCAGGTATTATCGCAGTCAGTGGCAGACATCATAACAAAAGTGAATATCATTATTTGGTACACAACACATACTGAAATTTATATAGAAACAGGGCAGTAAAGCATCAGCATATGAAAATGATCAGTTATGCAGTCGTGGCTATGTATCACCACAAGAAACAACATAAATTCTATGCCATCTTAATGTTGTCTCTATCTCACTGATTGTACTCACAACTACTATTGTATGACTAAACATCAGAAAGTATCTGTAAATCAGTCACTGAACATAAGACTTACAGAAATCCCAAAATTAATAACAGCTTCAAGAAAGGCTGTATAAGCACTTTTGTTCCTTTCTTCAACCATAAAAACGGAACTTTGAAGTTCCATTTATATGGTTGGATAAAGGAACAAAAGCACTTATACAGCCTTTTTTGAAGCTGGTGTTGCCTTATTTCAGAGAAGAACCTTGTGCTATGTATTTTTGGATTTGTGACTTTCTAGGATTATTACTTGCCAAAATTAGTAACATTATTCCCATTTTAATAGCTGAGGATTTTAATGCAATCTAACATTCTTTTCTAGATTGTATCAAACCCAAACGAGAAAGAAATGGACATGCACAAAATGTCTGAAGAGGGTTGAAACAGTGGAAACCAAGGTTTGCATGTATTTCAACTAATTAAGCAGAAAAGAACAGGGATTATTATTTTTAGTGTCCTATCCCTTATTTCTATAATTTCTTGTATTTCCACTGGATGTTAAATTTTTTTTCAGACCATGAGGTCATTGTTATATGTCTGGTTATGGAGGACAGGAACAAGCCCACAAAACCTTGTCAGGCTGACCTAATTAATCACCACCGACACCAAATCAAAAAAACTTTCTGCATGACTGCACCATCTTATTTAACTATGAACAATTTTGAGAATCTATGCCTACTGATGTTTTTGGAAATCCACAACACTGGAAATGTAGTCCTGCTTTATTGCCATAAAGGCAGTGATTTGTAGAAGAACAAACCCAGTTATTCAGTCTCTGGAGAGGAGTGTTAATATAGCTTATGTCAAGTGTGCTATTTCTACAAGTAAAGACATGCAACACCTATATAGGCAAGTTCAAACAGTATTAGTGATCAAGAAGGACAGAGATAAGCCTTATTTAGGAAAGACTACCATTCAAATGTGGACTGTGATACAGAAACTAGGAAAATTCACAGCAAATTTATTTTATGGTAGAAAAACACAACTGGCTGCACTTTTTGACCATAACTGTAGCATTATTTCACTTATTGAAATTAACAGGGCTTTTATGAAGTTTTTTGTCAGATTCAAATGCAGCTATTCATTGCAGTAGGGGAATATCACTATACTCATGGTCAAAAGTATGGCTTATCATGTTTTTCTACATTAATATAGATGAGCCATGAATTTTACTGGTTTATGTATAACAGTCCAGGGTTTGCTCAGGATTCTTGCTTGGAAAAGATTGATCCTAATGGTATTAGGTTGAACCATAAGTCTTAATATGATGTTTTCCCAAAGTCTGCTTTATTTTGCTAGATACACTCATTTATTCTCTGCTAGACACACACATTTGCTACACACTAATACCTGGCTGATTTAAGAAGCTGACATCTAATTTTGTTTGAGGGTAAAAGCCAACATGTGAGGAGACAGTACAGTAGAATGTAACAATCCCTTGGAGGCTAAGGTTTCATGAACTGGGGATTAAGCTTTTACTTTACATGCATTTTTCATGATACACCCCCACTGACCTCTATGCTGGGCAAAGTCCAAAACCTACTTGCTACTTGTTTTGCTGGTGTTGCCCCTTGACTAGTCCACTGCCATCCTACCCAAACATTTGAAATGGTGGCACACTATACGGATTGCTTATATAGCCATACATACTGTTTGTAAAGTAACTGGTTGCTCTGATATACTAAATCCATATACCCCACTCTGAAAATACCCACTTGGACCATAAAAGGGGTAAAGTGATAGCAGCTGGCTTGCAAATATAGAGGAGTCACTAGGGTAGGGAATTATCTTCATCCATTATGAAACATTTAGGCATGTTTTGCATTTTTTGACTTGTTAAAAAAGAAGCTTATATCCTTAAAACTCCTTTTGGTAATAGTTCCAGGTTTTTCATGACATATCAGTTAAGAAAGCTCACTAGCTCTTTAACCCCTCCATTATTTTGCAGCCTAATGATAATCCAGCCAGATTTATATAAGATAGCTCCTGGTGATTTCAGGGTATCTGGCCTCTGGCTTCTCTAGCCATGTTTGAATGTAAAGTGGACAATGGTTTTACTGTGTCATTTCTTAGTAATGATTGCAAATAAATAAATAAATAAATAGAGAAATGTACAGATAGATACATATATACATGAATGAATAACTAACTAAATAAATAAATGTGTTCCAAAAACAAACGACAAACTGCTTCAAAGTAGCAAAGAAGCATTTTTAAACTGAAGAAAACCACAGTGACAATGTCAAATTTACAGATAAATAACAGTTTTGTAGCAGTGGTAGCCGCAGAAGGTCACAGAGTGGTAAGATTGAACGTGATCAGCTATACAAATTAGATTACAGATGATGGGCAGGATTCAATAAAGCTTACACAGAGCTAAACTCTGTGTAAGCATAGTGGCACGGCTCGAACACGCCGTTAGGAGCCTGTGTGATCCAGTAAATAAGGCTGGGGGCATGCACGAGCCTCCCAGCACTATTCTGACATGGACATCATGAAATAATGCAAAACCTCATTTGCTGATGAAAATCATGCAAACGAGGTGAATTAGCAATCCAGGAAGCAGACAGGCATCGTGTTGGAGCCGTGTCCACAGCAGAAATGTATTCAGTTACTAACCATGTACATTTCTGCAAAAATCAAAATGGGGGCATGACAGCTCAAAGTACAGCATGTATTATGTTTATTAGGCATGCCAATGTCCAGAACTATAGCCAATAGCATGCAAAAGTGTTTTAAAATTGCAAAAATTAAAATTTTATTTTGGCTGATTTCGGTCGTTTAAGCAGAGCGCAGTGGCTTGCAAACGCGATTGTGCAGAAAATAAAAAAAAATGTAAAAAGTCAATAAAATGTGAAACATGAATTTTTTCATTATAGTGGGCGGCATGCAGGCTCAGCAACAACAGGCAGCAGTGGTTGCTAAGGACATAGGCTTTGGTGTAGTGGTGTGACTAGGGAAGAAGCCAGTAGGGGCATGTAAATTAGCTAAATTTACTGAATAGCAAAATGGGAGACTGTGTCCGCAGGTACCTAACCATGTCGGAGCTGTACTGCGGTGGTGTAAGCAGAAGAAGCAGCTGACATGAAAATGGGGTATAAACACAAAAGGACTCTGCAAGTATGGCGGCTGCAAGGACTCAAACCAAGGCAAAGTGCAAAACAGAAAAGAGAGACCAGCAGCTGTAGCATCAGTATCCTTTATTAGGCTGGTAGTAAAAACTCCATAACCACTCCAGAATTTCAGCACACAGATCCAATAAGGTGGGCTGGCATTATACTTTGAACCAGAAAGAGAAAAAGTGGATTATTAAATTAGGTGGATTGTTCCACCCAGGATTGAACAAGCATCTCTAATTGGATCATGTGATTTGGATTAGGATATATATTGGAAATGTTTGATGTTAACACTTTTACACTGAGGAAGGCTTAGACGTTTTTTAGCCGAAACCGGTCTGTGTTACATGGTTATGGAGTTTTTACTACCAGCCTAATAAAGGATACTGATGCTACAGCTGCTGGACTCTCTTTTCTGTTATGAAAAGGGGTGTGTCATGCTTGGTGTAAGCACATTGGAGCTCTGCAGCTCCTATTTGCGCTCAGCTAAGCATGGCTAAGCAAGGAGGTGTGTCTGAGACTGCTTAGCTGTTCTTAGCTGGTTCAAGAAATGATAAACGTGTTAATGTCCAGGGTAGGGCTGTTTCTACTCAGCAATGTTTACACTAGCTAAAATAGTTTGCATGGCATGCTGCGGGGCTTAAACACAGCAGAAATAGAGAACAAAAAGGAAATAGCAGAATAAAGGAAATGGACTACAAATCGCTAATACCCACTCTGCCACTCACAGTGGCCCATTCAAACCCCTCAATAGTATAGCTGGTAGGTGGAATGTATCACAGTCAACCAATCACACAGGCAGCATCGGCAGCACACCAGTATGCAAACACCTTTCAGTCTGTTTTTCCCACAAACTCTGCACCATTAGTATACACACTTGGGAATTTTAACTCACAAAATGATAGGGGCTGCTGCTGCTTTGCTACATCTGTATGTGCTACAGACTGAGGGCCGTAATGAGGATAATGTTGACATCTGGCCCAGACCAAGGAGGAGAAGAGTGCTCAGACCCAGGGTAACCTTCCAGGGGCTACATGAGGGTTCCTATCACGTAGTAAAACTTTTACAAGTTCGAACCCCACATATGGTCAAGACCATACATTCGAATCTGTAAAAGTTTGAGCATTTGAATGGAAATCTATAAGCGGAGGTTTCCATTCACTTCAATGTAGTGCAATCTCGGAGTTGATATATTTAAGTAGTGGGGGGTGCTTACAACAATTTATTTTGTTGTCCATTTTTTTTTATTTTATTTTTTTAACGTAGTTGAAGTTCTGTAACTTCGAACATAATGGTTCGACCATTAGGTGTTCGGATTTATGGAACTTCAATTATGTGATATAGACCCCTACATGATCTGGAGATACTAGAGCACTAAGGGGTGGACAGGGGCATACTTCAGCAACTCACCGTGCTCTGCTGGTCTCAACTCAGACCCAGAGCCAACAGAGAGGAACACATCCCAGGTGAAACCAAGGTATGTGTAGCCTTAGGAATTCTAGCTACAGGTACTTTCTAAAGATCTACTGGGGACATCATGAGGGTCTCACAGGCCTCTGCATCCAGGGTGCTTCACTAGTTCCTGGATGCATGTGACTACATGCCAGTGAGCACATTTATTTCCCCAGCACCTGTGAGGAGAGGACCAGCAATATACATCTCTTCCACCATGTAGCAGACTACTCAGAGGTACTGGGTGCCTTAGACTGCACTCACATCCACATCAAAGCACCACCCGGTGAAGAAGTACAGTGTATGTCAACCACAAGGGCAATCACTCCATCAACTGCCAGGTCATGTGCAATGCCCAGGGCATTATCATGAATGTGTGTGCTGGCAGCCCTGGCAGCTATCACGACTCCTACATCTGGCATGCCTCATAGCTGTACCAGGCATTTGCCAGGGGGGACATCCCATATGTCCACCTCATTGGGGATGCTGGCTGTTTACTGGAACCATGGATGATGGCATCCATCAGAAATGCACATGCACACACACTGAAGAACGCCATAATGAGGCACACACACAAACTAGGAACATTATAGAACATGTGTTTGAGATGCTCAAGTCACAGTTCCCCTGCCTTGACATATCTTGTGGAGCCCTGCAGTACTCTCCAGCTACATGTGCACACATGTTCATAGTATGTGCCATGCTACACAATATGATCCTGTGGAAACAGCTGCAGCAGGAACATCACAGGGAAGGGGCACACAGCCCCCCCACCATTGTCAAGGCCTCCGCAGGCACAGGTGGACTTGGAGGAGGAACCCCCTGAGCCTGTCCCTGTAGGCAGATGTAGGCATGCCCATTATGTCCTGGCCTTGGCAAAGAGGCAATGCATAGCACATACACTGATACACTAGGGACCCAGTGACTGACATCTCTCTCCAACTTGCACATACAGTAAAATGGATGTCACACACATCACACTACCTGTACATTACCATGTATAGGCCATGTACTGCATGCATCTGACAGAGTTAACTCTCAAGCACTGTCCTCACAACTGCTGCATGCACATGGTAAGTCACTCTTCTTAACAATAGATGAATGTAGTAGTACGTTTTGGTAGCATATCTCAGGTATTGCTGCATGTATACTAAGTGAAAAGATGTCCACTAGGCTGAAGCTACGATAAAACACACTTTAATCAGAACTATAAAACAATAAAACAATGAAAATAAGGTAAGCGCTTTCGCAGGACTACCGTTTCCTCAGACCAACTGGGACAGCAGCAAACAACTGACAGCTGTATGGGATAACAGGAAATGTCTACCCAATACTGGCTTCCGCAGAGTATACAGTAGTCCCCTAGCTGACAAAACTCACTGCAGTGTATGTGGGGGACAAATAAAGTGGGGGTTCATAGGTCACATGCATGGATGTCAATGTTGGGGTCCCATACTCACTCTTCAGCGTCTACCAGCAAGTCAGCCATAGAAATCCATTAAGAAATGTCTGTCAAAGGCCCACAAATAGGGACAATGAAGAAATAGTCCTCTTATATACTTACACAGTGATATCACAGCAGGTCTTTCAGTGGCATGAAGTCTCTGAAGGGGAGGAAATCTGAACTCAAATGTCTGCCATTACATCCTAACCTTCGGTCTTTAGTGATATGCCAGTATTCTCCAAGACAGGTACAACACTATGCTAAATGGAGTCAAAAAGTAAAGCCAACATCTGCACAGTCTGTGCAAATCTGTACAGTTGAGAGGTATGCCCCCCGCAACACACCCGTGTCCCCCTAGAAATGCAGTAATATGTATGTTTGTAGGGTAATAGCAGCAGAGCACACATTCCCAAGGCTGTCCCAATCAACTTGATAACTTGTTGCACATCCACAATATGTAGGCATTGATGAGCTATGTATATGCGTGGTTAATACTGTCAGGAAGTGGGCAGCACTTACACTTGGCTGATGTTGCTTAGTAGCCTAGGTACAGTACTGTGGTTGACAGGGTCCACGTTCCAAAACTTTCTGTGCCAGCTATTTTGCATGTCAGCTACACCTACAGTAGAACCTGTACACACTGTCCAGAAGTCAATATCCATTACTGCAGGAAAGATGAACAAGTCAGGGACAGGGGGCCACTCATATCAACAGTACACAGCTCAGAGTAACCTACACAGTGCCTAGCATACCTCTCAACTGTACAGATTTTTGCAGAATGTCCAGAGTTTTGCATCATGTTTGCTGTTTGTCATGAAATTGTGGTTTTCCAGCAAATCATTTGCAAATTATGAAATACTAAAATCAGAAAATAATGAACAGATTTTAGTTTCAGACTCCATACCCTTTAGAAAAAAATGCATGCTAATGCAAAACCTGTTATTGTACCAGCTATCTACATTTGTAAGGGCAATATTTAACACTTGTCCCTATTTTTGGGCCTTTGTCACCCAATTATTTATGGCTTTCTCCAGATTTCTGGCTCTAAGAGGTTGAAAGGTATGGTGCCTAGTAGGACAGCAGGTACCTGAAAGTTACTGTACTGCCAGGTTATAAATGGCTGCCACCTGACTGTCTCAGCACTGACAAGTCAGTAGCCACAATCAATAGCCTTGGAATGACAGGCTATCACAGAAGTACCATAGGTATGTGTTAGAAGAATATGTATTAATGTATATGTTTAGTGCTTAATAGGAGCTAAAAGGGTTAACACATTTCATTATATTTTATGTACAGCTCAATTCTGTATGAGATTATAAGATGCTTTTTCAAACTGCAGTATGCTTTCTGAAATTGCAAGATGCTCTCTGACCTAGTATTTGCTAGCACAGCAAAATTCATGTTTATGCCTTTTGGAAATGTACTGAGAAGCAGGTGATTATCTGCTAAGTCAGGAAAATGAATGAATAGTGAATGAATAGAAAAATACTGTTTTCTATAATGTGATTGAATATGAACAATCAGCCCTGTTCGTGTTATGGGAACATGCACAGCTGTGGAAAAGAAGAGATATATCAGACAAAAGACTGCTTGAAGAAATGAACTGTAATCTGTACTTGCTTTGTGCTCAAATTAACCATAGTACCTTGAATGGTAACATTGCATAGTGAAAAGTTGTATCTGACCGGTGGTCGTCAAGGCTATGTTGTTTTTCTTAGGAAGTTTTTTTGTAAACTTGATATGCCAGCAGAAAATCATGGACAAACAGCTGCTGAGAAATAATATTGAAAGAACTTGTGATTTATTACATCAGCTTAGTAGGCAATACCTTGTAAGAAATGTATAAAGATAGTTTCACTTACTGATTCTAGTTAGACAAACTCTGTATTAGCATGTTTTTGTCTCCTTGCTGCAAGATTAAAGTGCCTTAACCTGAACCTGCCGTGTGTTGATCATATTGAAGTTATTTTTCCTTTGACAGATTGGTCCTTCGGACCGGAACTCTCACTTCGCCTCAGGTCAGATGGGCCAGGTGGCATGAAACCGTACGGGGAAGAAACCACATCGGTTCTTCTGCTTTGAAAGACCTCCGACTGAATTGTCGTTCAAAAGAGGCCAGACACTTTTCTGATCTGCGACTGGAGGACGAGTCAGTAACGAATCAGAGACGGTCAATCATGGAGGCTCAGGTAAGGTGAGATTTACCTTTTTTTCTGTTTTAGATCAGGGACTTGATTGAAAATACCTGTCAGGAGATTTGTTTTGTACAAGTCAGGGACAGAAAGATTGCAGTCTTGTCATAGATCAGGGAAACAGTTATTCTAGATAAACTGTGAAACAGAAAATCGTGGTACCACATGAAAGTAAGAAGGGATATGTAACATTTTTTCTTTAACAAATCAGAACAATATGGGTAATAAGTGCACAAAAAGTTCCCAAAACCCACCACTAACCGAACACGCAAAATATATGCAATCACAGCGTGCCGACAATATTAGATACTATACAAAATGGGTTAATAAATATGAATTTAATGGCAAATTAGAAAAATCCTCGCTTGTTAAACTTGTCAAACAGCTTAAAGCTGATGCAAAAGGTCAGGTAAAAAAGCAACGTCAATTGGGGGTTCCTCAGGCACATAGGTGGATTGAGGAAGCAAACCGTAGGGAGCAAAAAAGTAATAATTCAAAAGCTATGTTTCTAGATAAAGAAGACAATAATTTGGTAATAGCATCAGCCCCTCCACCCCCTCCGCTTCCTGCACCAGAATATGAAGCAAGTGGACAAGCTGGTCCACCTCCGCTATACCCGGGTGTTACCGCAAAGCCAAGACCGTATTTTAGAGATCCCATCGAGACTAGGTCTCGAACATGTAACTTAAGAGGAGATATTGAGTTATATGAAATGAATAAAAATTCACGAGCTATGAGTGAAGAAGAGATATGTCCACTCATAGAAGTAGCAAATCCGCAGGCAGGACAGGACCCAACTCTCCTAGTATATAGACCGTGGACATCGGAAGACATCCGGAAAGCCACAGAGGGAATTCCCCATCCGAAAGTTAATTTTAGAAAATTCTTAGAAGACTTACAGGGCATGAGGTTAAGTTATCATTTGAATGGAGAAGAAGTAGAAAAAGTAGTCAGACAGATCGTAGGTTCAGATTGGCACATGATCAGTGGCAACTGGAATCCCCGTGACGCAGAACATAAGCCACTCCCACATAGCAACGCAGAATTGGATAACAGAGTGAAAGGTCTAACAGACCGAATCTCTAAGAAATGGAAGCCTAGGGCAGACTGGACTTGCATTAATCAATGTATGCAACAGGAAGGTGAAACTGTTGATAGATATTATGCTAGATTATTAGAGTGTTTTAATAACCATTGTGGAATGCAGGTACCTGAAGATCAAACACATGATTCCCCATATGAGCAGCAATTAAAGAATGCATTTTTGAAAGGCAGTATTTTGCCTATAAGCAGCTTTATTACAAAGCACATGGTAGACCATCGTACAAGTAGATTACAGTCACTACTTGAATATGATAGGCATGCCGAAAGGCATTTTAACAGTAAAAAGAAAAAGAAAGCCCAAGTATTTGCTGTAGAAGACGGAGCAGAAGTTTATGTAGTACAGTCCGGAAAAAAGGGCAAGAAAAATGCCCAGGGAAACAAACAATCTGATAAACGATCAGAAGAGTTTTATGAGCGAAAGAAAAGGAGTGAATGTTTTAAATGCGGAAAAAAGGGACATTTAGCAAGGGATTGCAAGCAAAACAAGAAGGCAGCCATGGAAGATAAGGAGGGTGACGACTGACTATATGATAGGCAAGAATCACTAGAAGGGAATAACCAAGAAAAGACAAATGCAAATGTGATAAAGGGAGTAGAGAATATGATAGAAGAAATAGAGGAAGCGCAAGAAATCACCGATGGTGACGAAAGTGAAATTTTAGACTTGGCATTATTGAGACTAGAGCTCTATTTAGCAGACACAAAACCAGAAGTTACACTTTTGGTAGAGGGGAGGGAAGTTAAATTCCTGTGTGACTCAGTGGCTTCATGAACCCTGATACATCCTTTCAAACTACCATAAAATTCAGAATTACTTGATTACATATTAGTGAAAGCAGCTAATGGACAGCTGTATCGGGAGCCACTCTCCCACAACATAGCAATAACTGACCCAGTTTCAGGGATGACCCAGAAAAGCAAAATTGTTGTTTCTGCAAAATGCCCAGTGAACCTTTTGGGCAGAGATCTTATGCAGATATTTGGCATAGCAGTAGTACCGACTATGCAGGGTATGGAAGCACAGCGACAAATGGATACTTTTGTGGTACGACCGGAGGGTGAAACATTTTATTGGTACAGCCAGGACTTAGTTACAACTGGTCCAGGGGCAGTAACTGAAGAACTGATGAATGTAGCCATCAGTAAGTCCCCCTCCCTTGATACCGATAAACAGCATTTGTTGCACTGTACTCTGTATTATTGTAGCACACCAGAACCTGATAAGGAATATGAGCAAGAACTGTTTAGAAAACATGCAAACAGATTAGTATTATGTAATCTGTACTGGGACACTGAAGGGAACAGTGTAGTCAGCTGTTCATTGCCCCAGGAGTTCTTTGCACTCTATAAATCTAATCGATTACCACATGTTAGTTTAACCAAAGACAAGAATGTGAAATAGGCAGATCTTGGAGAAAAAGTCACAAAGTGGGAGAAACAAACAGAGTTAGAATTGTCAGAACAGGGAATACAGAAACAGAAGTTAAATTGGATAACACAGACTCACCCAGCTGTACACTTGCAGTCTAGCGAGGACAGCTGATTAGCACTCTTACTAGAAGAGGAAGAAAAAGCTTTACGGAGCATACCAGAAACTCTCTGGTCAACAGGGAAATCAATTCATACAGCAGGACCAGTTACTATTATGCCAAAATCAGCATTCAGACCTCAAAAGAGACAGTATCCCTTAAGGAAGGATGCAGAAATAGGAATCAAACCTATAATAGCAGCTTTACTTAAGGAAGGAGTACTGATAGAATCTCCCGATTCACCATGTAACACGCCCTTATTTCCTGTTAGGAAAGCAAACGGAGACTGATGTATGGTCCAAGACCTACAAGCTGTAAATGACGCAGTAATACCTAGAGCACCTACGGTGCCAGATCCACACATTCTATTGAATGATTTGAAGCCTCAACAGAAATATTTCTCTGTGGTAGATATTAGCAATGCGTTCTTTTCGATACCGATACACCCTGACAGCCAACATTGGTTTGCATTCACATTTCAGGGGAAAAGGTATACATACACATGACTACCACAGGGGTATTGTGAAAGCCCAACAATATTTGCACAGGAGATGGCAAGCAACTTGGCAGGATTTAGCCCACCAAGAGGCAGACAAATTTTACTTTATGTAGATGACATCCTGCTGGCAGCCCCCACCCAAGAATGTAAAGAAGATACCATAGCATTACTACAATTTTTAGCGACACAAGGACATAAAGTAAACAAAAACAAATTGCAGCTTTGGAGAAAGCAGGTTAAATACCTGGGATATGTGATATCCAAAGAAGGCAGAACATTAGATGAAGATAGAAAAATAACAATTTTGCAAGCACCCAAACTGACTACCAAGAAGGAAATGATGTCCTTCCTGGGCACTACTAATTTCTGTCGGTGTTGGATTCCAAACTATGCCTTGGAGTCTGCTCCATTGACCAACTTGATATACAAGAAGCCTATGGCAGCACAAGATTTATTACAATGGACACCAGAAGCAGAATCAGCTTTCTGCAAACTGAAACAACTGACAGCATCCTCATTAGTTTTAGGATTACCAAACTATCATAAACGTTTTTTCCAAACTGTAGATTGTAAACAAGGTTACATGACATCAGTGTTAACACAGCAGCATGGGGATAAGCAACGTCCCATAGCTTACTATTCATCACATCTGGACCCAGTGGCGCAATCCCTGCCCCACTGTGTACAAGCAGTAGCTGCAGCTGCAATGGCAGTACAGGCTTCGGCCCCAGTAGTGTTGTTCCACCCTCTCACATTGAGAGTGCCTCATGCAGTCGCAATTATTTTACTACAAGAAAAAATAGCATATCTTTCTCCTGCTAGACATCTTTCCTGTATGGCTATACTCCTGAGCCAACCTCATATGACAATTGAACGATGTACAACTTTAAACCCATCTACCTTGCTCTTGACCCCGCGGATGGCACACCACACAGCTGCCTGCAGGAAATTGAGCAAAAGACATTGCCTAGAAAAGATCTAACGGATGTTCCCTTGGATGATGCCGAGGTGACATATTATGTGGATGGCTCATGCAGAAGGGGTCCTACAGGACAGAATCTAGTAGGGTATGCAGTAGTTTCTGATACTGAGATTTTAGAAGCAAAGTCTTTACCACACAACTTATCTGCACAAGCAGCAGAATTGATTGCTTTGGCAAGGGCATGTATCTTGGCAAAGGGTAAATGTGTGAACATTTTTACTGACAGCCAGTATGCTTTTTCTACTGTACATGTTTTTGCACAACAGTGGAAAAATAGAGGAATGATAACATCTACTGGTAAACCGATTAATCATGCGCAATTTATTTTAGCTTTGTTAGAATCTATTCAGTTACCTCAGAAAGTAGCTATTTGTAAATGCATAGCTCATACCAAGCAACAGGATAGAATTTCAAAAGGTAATATGAGAGCTGATATAGCTGCAAAACAGGCAGCTTCAGCTTCAGAAGTATTTCTTTTGAGTGAGGAATTACAACCTTCTGAGATTTTAGATTTAGAAATGTTAAAAACAATGCAGACACTTAATACAAATGTAGAAAAACAGAAATGGATAAAACGAGGAGCAATTCTTGAGAAAGGGCTGTACATCTCCAAAGAAAGAAAACCAATTTTGCCGACTAACTTGTTTAGATATGCAGCTTTGTTGAGCCATGGGTAGTGCCATTTCTCAACAGGGGGGATGGTACAGTTAGTGAACCGGGTGTTCACTGCATATGGATTTACAAACTACACAAAAAATTTTTGTGCAGCATGCCATGTTTGTAACAGGCATCATGCACAAGGGGCATTGAAGCCAAAACAAGGGAGTTTCCCAACACCACCGTACCCGTTCCATACTATCTGTATGGATTTCATAGAACTAAACAAATGTGAAAATAATAAATATTGTCTTGTCATTATAGATATGTTTTCCAAATGGGTGGAAGCTTTTCCGACCAAAAATCCAGATGCAGCTACTGTTGCAAAAGTCATTGTTAAAGAAATTATTCCTAGATTCGGCATACCGGAAAAGATCTGCAGTGACAATGGCACACACTTTGTGAATCAAACCATACAACAGTTGAGTTGATATTTCGGAATTTCCTTAAAGAACCATTGTGCATACCACCCCCAATCCGCAGGATTAGTAGAGAGGCATAATGGGGTTTTGAAAAACAAACTTAGGAAATTGATTAGTGAGACACAGAAGAACTGGGTGCACTGCCTGCCTTTGGCACTGTTGAGCATGAGAACTGTTCCAAATGCAAAGGGGTTAACTCCTTTTGAAATACTGTTTGGGAGGGCATATTATATACCTCAGCGGAAACCTCTCATGCCTGCAGACCAGGAGGCTGACAGTTCACTTGCAGAGTATATGAGACAACTTTTAAGTAATAAACAACTTTTGCAGTTAAATTCTGTTTCAGATAAAGAACAAACCAGACCATCAGAAGCAGCAGTAGTCCCAGGCACGTGGGTCTGGGTGAAAGTTATCAAGAGAAGGAACTGGACCACACCGAAGTGGGAAGGGCCATACCCGGTGCTACTGTCAACACCCACTGCAGTCAAGATCACAGAGCGAGCATCCTGGATTCATCTGACACACTGTAAATTGGTTAAAAACTTTGAACTGGACAAAAAACTTGCTACTGCTACCCAAGAACAAAATGACCAGATACGGAGCAAATAGAAATGCTGAACAACCTCAGAAGTATTGCAAGATCATTCTGTTGGCCATACTGATAACATTAATCTTTTTGTTGTGGCCTTTCCTTTTTCCAGCCACATGAGCTGAACTGAATAAACGTGAATCATTCATAGACTGGCATCCAAACTTTAACACTTACCAAGCAATTAAATATGTGTATGCTGAAACTTTTAATGTTTTGAATTGCTGGATCTACACAGCTATACCGACAGCATACAGGGGATTATTAATGACTGCTGTCCCCCTAGGGGCCAATGAGACCTGGGAAAATTTGCTTTTTGATACTACAACTGTAAAATCACAACACAAAATAGCATTGTACCTGCCTGTTACACAAAAGGGAATTGTATGTTTTTACAAAAATGATACTGTTCAGGTAGGTTCGAGTAATTGTAATGTGACTATTCCTTACAAATGTTATACCAAAGCCAATAATGCAGGTTATATCTGTGATGCAAACTATGACTCATATCTCGAGTCAATTCATAAGACTATTGATGAGATACAGCGTAATCCTGTTCTTTTAAAACAACTATCTATTATTGATAAGAAAATGTTTCATGCAGGGCAAGTGTATATTAATACTAAAGTAGAGAATTGTTATTTTGTTTGTGGGAAAAAGGCATACAAGTGGTTACCTGAGAACTGGTCCGGCAGTTGTTTTTTGGGTTACCTGGTTCCGGCCATACGACACACTGCAGTTTTGCCTCAGGGAAGAATTTGAAATGTCAGACAGGTCACCAAGAAAACTGGAAATCCAATCAGAAGGCCTGGGATGAATCGAAGCAGGCTGGAGAAACCATAATTCCGTAAAAAACAAAGACAAACTGACACACATGGACTTGAGTGACACTGTTATATCGTGGGCAGGTATAGCCCCTGCATATGGCGCAGTGAAATCGATTTGGGAGCTGAGAAAATTGTCCAAATGTCTTGAAGTAATGAGTAATGCAACTTTTTCTGCACTCAAGTTAATGACTGATGAACTGAATGCTATGAGAACTGTGGTGCTTCCAAACCGCATGGCTCTTGACTTCACCCTAGCAGCAAAAGGTGGTACGTGCACTTTAATAAAAGAGGAGTGCTGTTCGTATATTCCTGACAATCAGCACGAGATAAACGACCATCTTGAGGTGATTCAGCAAGTGTCGACCATGACCAAACCAGGCCCAAACCCACTGATGGACTTTTTCTAGAATTTGTTTGGGGGGGTGGGGTAGCATTCTAATGAACATCCTGATTACTATTTGTGTGGGATTACTCCTTTTAGGAGTATGTGTTTGTTGTGGTATTCCCTGCATGAAAAGATTGATCAAAGATTTTATAGACATGTCAGTTTCTGAGACTTTATATCAAAGTACTGAAATTGAAGAACTGCTGAAAAATGAAACACTTTCATAAGTTTAAACTGAATGACTCTCTTAACTGCAAGTTCTGAGTAGAAAGAGGTTAGGAGAAGAAGCAATTGTTTATGCTTTTGAAAATAGAATAAAAAGTATTAACAGTGGGAAATGTTAGAAGAATATGTATTAATGTATTTGTTTAGTGCTTATTAGGAGTTAAAAGGGTTAACACATTTCATTCTATTTTATGTACAGCTCAATTCTGTATGAGATTATAAGATGCTTTTTCAAACTGCAGTATGCTTTCTGAAATTGCAAGATGCTCTCTGACCTAGTATTTGCTAGCACAGCAAAATTCATGTTTATGCCTTTTGGAAATGTACTAAGAAGCAGGTGATTATCTGCTAGGTCAGGAAAATGAATGAATAGTGAAGGAATAGAACAATACTGTTTTCTATAATGTGATTGAATATGAACAATCAGCCCTGTTCGTGTTATGGGAACATGCACAGCTGCAGAAAAGAAGAGATACATCAGACAAAAGACTGCTTGAAGAAATGAACTGTAATCTGTACTTGCTTTGTGCTCAAATTAGCCATAGTACCTTGAATGGTAACATTGCATAGTGAAAAGTTGTATCTTACCGGTGGTAATCAAGGCCACGTTGTTTTTCTTAGGAAGTTTTTTTGTAAACTTGATATGCCAGCAGAAAATCATGGACAAACAGCTGCTGAGAAATAATATTGAAAGAACTTGTGATTGATTACGTCACTTAGTAGGCAATACCTTGTAAGAAATGTATAAAGATAGTTTCAC
Organism: Protopterus annectens; assembly: GCF_019279795.1. Classification (NCBI taxonomy): domain Eukaryota; kingdom Metazoa; phylum Chordata; order Ceratodontiformes; family Protopteridae; genus Protopterus; species Protopterus annectens. The sequence continues at coordinate 1,456,605,090 of NC_056739.1, forward strand.
TTCCTGATTCTAGTTAGACAAACTCTGTATTAGCATGTTTTTGTCTCCTTGCTGCAAGATTAAAGTGCCTTAACCTGAACCTGCCGTGTGTTGTTCATTTTGAAGTTGTTTTTCCTTTGACAGTATGCCACGTATATCTGTTATGCTTGTCCTAACATTGCATTTGCCTGCCAAACTATTTGCAAAACAAGAAAGGTTCATGTCAAAACATCAGTGGCAGACAGTGGAGAAGCAGACGTCATACCCATAAGAAAAAGCCAGCAATTACCAAACCAGTCTCCCAACTGTCTATGTTTGCCAGAGCATTATTAACACCCTGTCCCCATGTGTGGACCTGTATCTGACTGTTATATTTGGGCCTGTCCAGATGTCAATCTGTGACAGGTTGACAGCTAGGGCTAACATGTAGCCTCATAATAACATAGCAACACAAACTCTCTGAGGACCACAGCAGATATAGTGGTGCAGTGATGGACAACCTGCTAAACAGGTGCACACAGAGGTGCGAAGCCCATAACCCTGTGTCTGATGTTACGGCATCTACCTTGCGCACACAAGAAATACAAATGCATAACAGCAGCCACTGTGGCCAAAGTCTGTGCCTGGACTACAGAAGGACAAAGGGACACACATAAGGGGAAGGGAAACCACTGGCCAGACACATGGAAAATGTGCACACCAGAATAAATCATCCAGTAACACAGGTACCCCGCAGAGTATGGAGTCAGTAAACATCACCCACAACTACACAACACACACCCACATAAGTGGTCATCAACAAAACAAAAAATCAAAGGACACCTCAGAGGCAAAAAGACATGGGAACTCCACAAACCTACATACCACAGAACATGCATAGTCCACACACCAGTATCTCACAACCACTAAGGCCTTACCATAAACCCAACATATTACTCATCGGAGACTCCAACATAAGACACACAGATGTGCCTCTCACCAGGCTGGATAAGGACAAAGTCATGCTTACTTGTCTGTCAGGTGCCAGAATCCATCATATCACACATGCACTCAGGTCACTCCACAACAGGTACTGTTATCACTCTGGCCTAGTTCATGGAGGTGTGAATGACATCAGATGTACCTCCCTGAACTATAGGAAGACAGACATGATTCAGCTTGCTGAATATGTGTCCCATGCAGGTATGTCCCTAGCCTTAAGCAGCATTCTACTGTCACCTGGAATGATGGCTCAATACAAACAGAAAATGATTGTCAGTGCCAATTGACTTACTAACTGGTGTCATCCCAGGGGGATCCACTGCCTGGCAGGCTGGGAACATATGACCAACAGACCACACTGCTTTGCTAGAGAAGCTGGAAGCCAAGTGAGACAGATGCAGTCATCTGGCAAAGGCCCTTGCCTCCCGCATAGTGCCTTTTTAGGGAAAGGCATGTGGACAATACTACCAGCATTCAACACTCAACAAAATGCAAAGTAAAGGCCATGTTGCTAAATTCTAGGAGTCTAAACAGGAAAATGTACTCATTGCAAGCATTTGTAACCCTGGCAGATGGTGACATTTGTGCACTTACAGAAACCTGGGCCACCCATCCTTACCTGGTCACTCATCCTATCACACAGCCAGACTCCAAATGTGCACAGCAAAGCCAAAGGAGGTTAAGTATAGAGATATATTAGACAGACACACACCTCCATGCTGGTCAAACAGTCTGACACATGCAAGACACTCAAGTGCAGTCAACCAATGACAAGACCCCTATGCAAATTATAGGTAGTGACAGGCGAACATATCTGACTCAGGATACCTACCCAAATCTATATTACATCGTTGAACTCACAGGAGTTAGAACAATGTAATATCGGACCAGGAAGTTTGAAACCCAAAAAGTATGAAAACACAGAACAGCGATTTTTTTTCCCAGGGAAACAAATTGCTGTTCCGGAACAAAAAAAAAACAAAAAAAACATGTACACTTTAAACTTAAACTAATGTGGGGGCTTCACCCCCCACACTCCCCAATGTAGGGGACTGTGCCCCCCACACCAACCCTACTTAAATATACCAACTCCGAGATCACACCACAGTGGAGGAAATAGCAAAGCTGTGAAAACGGCCCACAGATTTTTTTTCCCTGGGAAAAAAAAATTGCTGTTTCGTGGCTTCGCTCTTTTCACATTTCGAACATATGGGTTCGATATTACAACGTTTGGACTCCTGTGAGTTTGACTTTGTAATATAGACCCTACCCACCCCACATATCTGGCTCTCTACAAATCTATCAAGATTCAACCTGTTACCCTGATCCTGGCTGACTTATATTACCCAATCACTGATTGGAAAACCAACCATGCCAGAACGGAAATGTACAGAAATTCCCCCATCTTATCAATGCTAAATCTTTAGGACAGCTACTCGATACCCCCACAAGATGTGATACATATGTTGGACTTGCAAATAACCAACATGACTAACCACTGCAGCACCCCTATAGTATCATCCTCCCTGGCAAGATCTGGCAAAAAAAGCAGTCATGTTCAATATCACCATCTCTCCTGACCCCCTTCTAGCCATGGTAAAATGAAAATGTCTCTTAAGCTGAGTGCAACCACCAGAGAGATGGTATAAACAGCTGAACAGCCCCCTGGAGGAACAGGCACCAATGTCCAAATATACACAAAAATACTATACCGGCAAATATGTACAGATGCATGGAATCAGGAATACCTGACAGGACAACATCATCACCCACAAGGGAGAGCAAACCAGTCTACAAACATCTGCAATAAAGGAACTATGTAACAAAGGATGACATTGTTGTTCAGGACAGAGAAGGAGCAAGTGCACAATTGGAAGTAATCACCCCTAGCCTGAACAAACAAATAAGAGCATCACTGAAATCCTCTAAGGTCAACTCCAAGTCCAAATTGCCCACATCTAAGACAGACAATCATAAGGCCTTCCTCACATATGTCTGCATTTCAAAGGAAGCTTGCAGGTCTGTGCAGAGCTGGTGGTCAAGGACACTACATACATAAATGCTGTAGATATAGCCAATCTACTGGCTGACAGATTCAGCAGAAATGTCTCCCCTTGCCCTCCCATCAGGAAAGCAGGACATCCCCAGTACCTGACCACCCAACTCTTATCACTAGGGCACAGGGCATCACTGCCATCTCAAAGCAAAGAAGACAGCCTCCTTGGGACCTGAGTACATCCCAGCCTGCAACCTACATGAACCCAGACCTGAACTGTCAGCATCATTATGCACCCTACAAAACCAAAGCCTGAGTAAAGCCTTTGTCACAGCCAAGTGGCAGATAGCCACTCTCATCTCTGTACACCAAGGTGGAGTGTTCACCAATCTGGGAAATTAAAAACCCATCAGCCTAACTAGCCTGATCTGCAAGGCAATGCAATAGATCATCATGGACCTCATTAACAGTGACATTGGCAACTCCAGATACTTGACCCCACACAGTCTGTCTTTCTCAAGGGGAGGTATGTCAGTGAACTCTGGATGACTTCCCTGAGACAGCCAACAAAGGCATGGATGAGGAAAAGATGGTGCACTCTGGCCACCTTGACTTGGCCAAAGCCTTACACACTATTACCCACTTGGCCATAGTATGTTACCAGATGGGTAGCAAACTGGTTCATTGATAGAACTCACATGATCATAATACTGGTATCCAACCCAAGAAGTACACTCGTAATGTGTAGCATACGACAGGGATTGGTCTGGGGGCCGCTGGTATATGGGATATACTTCCCTGAGGTGCAGGCCAAAAACACTGGCCTATGGCTGACCAATTTGGCAGATGACTGCAAGCTGGGAACAGTCATCAATACCCAAAGTGATGTGGATATCCTACAACAGGGTCTCACCAAAACAAATGACTGCTGCCAGAAACATGGCCTCAAGATGAATGCCTGCAAATGCATCTTCATCCCCGTCAGGGAGACTTGACATCCCCACATATTATCACATTAACAACAATGTCCTACATACACAATGAGTACTGAGGCATTTGGCCATCCAGTTTGATAGCAACCTGAAGTCTGTGCACCATGTTGCTTCCATTGTACAGAAAGCTTCATAGAAGGCCAACTCAAAAGTAAGGCTATCTCATCCAAGGACAAAGAGGTCATAAGATCCATGTATTCTAAGCTTATAAGGCTAATTATTTTGTACCATGCCCCTTTCGGCAGGTACCTCACAAAGCACATGCAGCAGCTGGATAGACCACAGAGGTTCCTCACTGGGAGATTCCAGGACCTCAAACACCTATCCTACACAGATAGGCTAACAGCACTGTCCCTCTACTCAGTTCCATACAGACTCCTCAGAGGTGACCTCTGTCTGGCATACAAGGTAATCCATACCCTACTGTTCTGGGACTGTTGCACATTTGGAAGGCAAGGTCCACTCGAACAACATGTAGGTGCACCAGCAACCTGGTCTGAAATATCAATAGAGCTTGTTGGTGTGAGAGATACATGTCTCACAGACTCCCCCATCTGTGGACTATGATCCCTGTCTACATCAAGCCGAATGCCGCAATACCCCTTGTGAAGTGCTCCCTGTATAATTGCATGGGAAACAGAAAATACAGTCTTGTGATTCCACCTGTGTCCCTGCTGGACAGAGGCTCTGGGTGCACTACTGACATGTCTTAACATGGGCTACACTCTCGTCTGTGAGGGTTATAAGGGCTTCAGGCCCAATAGCCTAGTAACCTCATATCAACCTATCAACCTATAAACAAATGTCTGTCTGTGGTTCACCATATTAGTCTGTACTGCTCTGCCACTGACATAGCTGGAAATCACAGCGCTATATGAAATATACCACACATATAATGGACATCTCTGCTTTGTAGAATGCACTCTGTACCCACACCAGGATATGGCATTTCATTTAAGAAGAATACCACACAAGCAGGAGATCCCCAGCCAGTATATCACTGAGGTGCTGGACTGTTTACACAGCTTCAGCTGCCAATTGGCTGTAGCCACACCTCTCAACCAGCCAGATTGGGCAAGAATGTCCATAGTTTGGCTCACTATTTTGGTCTGTGCATCATACATCTTGTACTTCCTAGGTAAATCACTGTGATGATCTGAGGATATCTGTCAGTAAGTAATGATACTATATATTTCAGTGTCAGACAACATATATGTCAGAAGATGTCTGCTAAAACAAACCCTGTTATTCTAGCAACTTTCTACATTAATATGAGCAATATTTACAGTATCTCCCTATGTTTGGGCCATTGCCCCCCCATTTTGGCAGGCTACCTCCAGATTTCTTGCACTAACAGGTTGACAGCTATGGCTGTAGCACACAAAACACTGGACAGGAGTACAACTATCTCAGGAATGGAGTCCTACTCTTACTATAGAAGGTGATACTGGGCATACTCATACACTTAGAGAATTGCAGCCCATGTTTAACCCACATCAGAGTATATAACAGTATTGTGCATAGCTGTCACTGCATACAAACAGCTATGTACACCTTAACTATCTCTACCCACACTCGTCAGACAGGATTACCCTCAACTAGCTGTAGGTGGCCGATATGTGATATATCGGCATCCGTTGCATGTGATACACAGACATATACATGGGCAACATATAGCAATATTTCAAGCATACACACACACACATAGGCATGGAGAAGAGAGAGACAGACAGTGACAGAAAGAGAGACATACACAGAGAGTGAGTCATAGCAAGGATACCCTGAAAGGCATAGAGTGATATCCTGCTGTGGACAGTTGCATACCAGTTGTAACCAGTCACATGTGCCAGCATGAAGGTACGCCCCATTGTGTAATAGTACTGAGGTAGGGGGTTGTAATATCATATCACATGCCTTTGTGTGTGTGTGTTTGTAGATTAAAGTATTATGAGGCCTTTCCCCCTCAATACACATCCAAAGGCCCTACTGTACAAGATCTGCTGATGTAATTCACCTTAGAAGTATCTTGGACACTTGTCATCCCTATAAGCTCTGTGGCGCATGTGATAACTGCGTAACACTATAGTACAAATACCTAGATAGGTAGGGGTTCTAATCTCAGTCCTGGCAAATGTAAGTGTATGTGTTTGTAGGTTAAAGATTTTGAGGCCATTCCCACCCAGTGTGTTGCCCATTGCCCTACTTTACAAGGGCTGCTGATGTCATTCACCTCAGAAGTACCTTTGGACAGCCCTCAACCCTACAAGCTCTGTGGTACATGCAATAACTGTGCAACATTGTAGTACAAATAACTAGATAGGTAGGGGTTCTAATCTCAGTTCTAGCTATTGTGTGCGTGCATATAGGTGTGTATATTTGTAGATTAAAGTATTTTGAAGCCTTTTCCACCCAGTACACTGCCCATTGCTCTATTTTACAAGGGCTACTGATGTCATTCACCTTAGAAGTACCTTTGGACAGCTCTCAGCCCTATACGCTCTGTGGTGCATGCAACAACTGTATAACACTGTAGTGCAAATAATTAAATAGGTAGGGGTTCTAATCTCAGTTCTGGCTAGTGTTTGTATCTTTGTAGATTAAAGTATTTTGAAGCCTTTCTCACCCAGTACATTGCTCATTGCCTTATTTTGCAAGGGCTGCTGATGTCATTCACCTTAGAAGTACCTTCGGACAGCCCTAATCTCTATAAGCGCCATGGTGCATGCAATAACTGTGTATTGCTATGGTACAAATAACAGAATAGGTAGTGATTCTGGCTATTGTGTGTGTGTGCATGTAAGTGTGTATGTTTGTAGATTAAAGTATTTTGAGGCCTTTCCTTCCCAGTACACTTCCCATTCCCCTCCTTTAAAAGGGCTGCTGATATCATTTACCTTAGAAGTACCTTTGGAGAGCCCTCAGCCCTATAACCTCCATGGCACATGCAATAACTGCATAGCACTGTAGCATAAATAACTAGATAGGTAGGGGTTCTAAATTCAATACTAGAAACTGTGATAGTGTGTGTGTGTGTGTGTGTGTGTGTGTGTGTGTGTGTGTGTGTGTGTGTGTGTGTGTGTGTGTGTGTGTGAGAGAGAACCATATCATTAGGGGATTGGGTTATACCATTTTGAGGTGTGTTCTACCCAGTGCAGTTCCCATTGCCCTACTTTACAAGGGCCACTGATGTCATTCACCTTAGAGGTACCTTTGTAAAACCATCAGCCCTATAAGCTCCATGCTGCATGCGATAATTACATAACACTATATTACTAAATAACTAGATAGGCAGGGGTTTTATTCTCAGTTCTAACGTGTGTGTGTGTGTGTGTGTGTGTGTGTGTGTGTGTGTGTGTGTGTGTGCGTGTGTGTGTGTGTTTAGGTTAAAATATTTTGAGGCCTTTCCCACCCAGTACACTTCTCATTGCCATACTTTATAAGTGCTGCTGATGTCTTTCACCTTAGAAGTACCCTTGGACAACCCTTAGCCCTGTAAGCATTGTGGCACATGCAATAACTGTGTAACACTGTAGTACAAATAACTAGATGGGTAGGGGTTCTAATTTCAGTCCTGCTAAATGTAAGTGTGTGTGTGTGTGTGTGTGTGTGTGTGTGTGTGTGTGTGTGTGTGTGTGTGTATGTGTGTGTGTGTGTGTGTGTGTGTGTGTGTGTGTGTGTGTGTGTGTGTGTGTGTGTGTGTGTGTGTGTGTGTGTTTGTGAACCATATCACTGGGGGTGTGGTGTATACCATTTTGAGGTGTGTTCCACCCAGTAGACTTCCCATTGCCCTACTTTACAAGGCCCACTGATGACATTCACCGTAGAAGTACCTGCATACACTCCTCAGCAATATAAGCTCTGTGGCACATGCAATAACTGTTTAATGCTATAGTAGAAATAATTAGATAGGTAGGGGTTCTAATCCCAATAGTGGCAACTATAGTACTGTGTGTTTGTGTGTGAAACATATCCTGTGTGTGTTTGTTATACCATTAAGGCCTGTTGACTCCCTCCCCATGACATTACTTTAAAAAGGCAGTTAATGGCATCTGTCTTACATGCACAATGTTAAACTATACAGGCCATATCAGTCATCTGTACGGATGTATATGGGATATCCAGATGTTTGCAACCTATATGTGGTCTATGTCCCCTAACAATGGGCATTTATGTTTAATCATTGCCAAATATGTCACCATTACCATAATGACAGACATGTCAGCATCAGACATTGTATCTGTCTGAAACATCATACTGATACAACGTCTGTTACTCTATCACTTGTCCAGGTATGTAAGAGCAATGTATAAGACCGGTTGCTATTTTGGGTATTTTATCCCACCATCCATGAAGGCATTCCCAAAATTACTTGTTGTAAGAGGTAGTAAGTTATGTCCCCAGCATATAATCTCTGTGGTGAATGTCATATGTACATAGCACTATAGTACATACAAGTGGATACATAAAGTTACTAATCTATTGGCAACTGTGCATGTGTTTCTGTATGCATATCCCCTCTGGCTGTCTTTACTGTGTGTGTATGTGATGGTTATACCATTATGCATCTCTTCCACCCTGTTAACTGCCCCATTGCCAACCTAGTTGCAGCCCCTACAGATGTCAGCAACCTTACAAGCATAGTTACACAGTTTCTAACACAAAAGCACTGTGGTGCATGCAACAGTCATATCGCTGTGCATTGTACATAAATAAATAGGTGGGTCATCTAATATGGGAAGTGTCAACTCTGTGTGCATGTGTGTTTCAATTCATGTCCCCATGCAGCAGTGTGTTTGTGTTTCAGGTGGCTGTACCATGTTAAGGGCCTCTGAACCCACCATTGGCAATCCTAACAGCCCCTGCAATTGTCACCCACTTGAATAGTACTGTCAGACACTGCAACACTACATTACCTCTGTGGTGTTTCTGTTATGTATCTAGCAGTATCGTTTGCAAAACTGGGCCGGTAGAGGTTTGGCTATCAGCAGGGGCAGGTCATAAATGTGTGTGTGTGTGTGTGTGTGTGTGTGTGTGTGTGTGTGTGTGTGTGTGTGTGTGTGTGTGTGTGTGTGTGTCTGTATGTATAGGTTTATGACAGATGGAAAGAAAGTATGTGTCAGACATCAGGACAACCTGCAGACATATGCAGAGGTCTGAGGTATGGCAACCATCTGTACCATACCTCCAAAGCTCTTACAGCACAAAATGTTTACAGAGCCATAAATAATGGGGTGACAAAAGTCACATAATAGGGACAACTGTCAAATATTGCTCCTACAAACTTATATATGTGATAGAATAACAGGTTTTGCATTAGCATAGATAGTCTGAAAGGTATGACATCTGCAACTCATAATGTCTGCCATTATTTGTTGACATCAACCCGCAGTGATTTGGCAATGATTTGCCAGAAAAACACAGGTTTATGAGAAAATGGACCACAAATATGAGGCAAGAATCGGGACATTCTGTGGAAATCTGTACAGTTGAGAGGTATGTCTGTACCACCCTGCAGGAACAGCTTCTGCCCTAATGTCATCAGGCTGCTGAACTCTAATAACCACTATACTCCACAATGTCCAACTCGGTCAGTAGAAACTGTCTTAATTTGTGAAAAACCTGGTTACCAGTCTCATCTAATACTTAGTGGAATATTTACCATGACTGTAACTTATAGGCCATCTAGGGCAGTAGCAATGCAGTAAAATACTTATTCCTTCAGTGCAATACATGCAAATTCATAAATTAACAATAGTGCAATATTCTAAGGTCCATAGTGCAATACTTTAATGTTCACAGTGCAATACTCAATGTCTCATTCTGTGCAAGGATCAACCAAGTACCGGTGCAATACCAAAGTCTCATGCAAGTAAGTGCTCAGTTCAAAAAGTGTTAAAATGTGTTTCTAATTATGTGCAATATTAGCCTGTCTACCTGCATGTCTGTGATGTAATAGGCAGGTGTTACATGTGTAAATGTCTGTGAAAATAGTCTATATGTTGTCTGTACACTGAGTCTGGAGATATGGAATTTCATTCAGTTTTTGCACTTGTGTGATTTCTGAATGACAATAAAGTTTACTTTGGCTTTTGACTTTGCCATTGTGTGTTGCCTATGTGTGTGCAATATGTAAACAAGTGAAGGCATTTTGACTACCTGGTGGCCACAAGATAGGTGAATTTGTTGGGGTTAAAGTAATGGCAAGGCTTGTGTGTGACCTAGTGCCAGTACTCAAGTAACCTCCTCTGTATGTATGAGCCTGTGGTACTACATAATACCCAGGTGACATGTATGAAGGCTAGCTGTCTGTGTCAAGGGGTATGTATGCAAGGTCACACTGTTTGTCCCCAGTGGCCCTCACACACTGTTGCATGCATACACACCTGGTGAACATGTACATATGCAGCTGTACCTTGGCTATTAAAAGTTCACTGTATTTCCAGTCTGCCATACTCATTGTTGGCAATGTCAGCAGGCCCACAGCCAGCAGACACACAGACACCTGGAACACAAACAGAATACAGTATGTGGACTACAGTCAGTCAGCAGTACTAACAGCAATAATGCAGCATGACTATAACAGGTATATACACTTTCATGTGCACCCACAACAATTTTCAGCAGACAGCAACTTACAGAGCATTACATTACTGCACTCTACTGTATTCACCATGTGCATCAGACCCATATTAGCATGTTTGTGCATCAATGGTATGGATAACAGGGATGTGGCACAGGTATCATCACATGCACAGGGTGTGGTATGGGTTTCCCAGAGGCCAAGGCTGGCCATACGGGTGACATTTTGTGTGTGTGTGTGTGTGTGTGTGTGTGTGTGTGTGTGTGTGTGTGTGTGTGTGTGTGTGTGTGTGTGTGTCTGGAGGGGTGTTGTTCAACTGGGCTGTGCAGAGGAGCTGCATGTGTCTGGTGGTTACCTGCCTGTGATAGAGATGTGTGAGTGTTTTTATACACACAGTCAAGCCATGGGGTTGCACTACACAGGGGTATGATGGACAGCCATGGACTGTACATGGCAGGATGTACAGTTCACCGTCTCTGGCCACTGACATGGGAACTGGTTCTGCCAGAAGTCTCACTCGCATCACAAGGCCCAAGGCCAGATGTAGTACTACTCCCCGATGGTGACTGCTGTCTGCTGGATCCGTGTCCCTGATGGGACTGGCCAGGACCACGTGCCCATGGCCTGCTCCTTTGTGGTGTGGAAAGCACCCTCCTTTCAGTACTGCTGGTGGTACTGCCAATACGGGAGTGTGATTGTGCATGGCCATGTGGACTCCCAGTTGATCTTGTTGCTCACTTACATCCACATGGTCAACACCCTACTCCCACACATGCTCAAGCACAGACATTGCACGGTTGAGCAATGACAATGTCTCACCCCACCATTTATCCATGACAGAAGCATAAGAATGTGTGGCATCACTAAGGCCATGGAGGTCATCACGCATGACAGGAAGTATTGCATTTATGACCCTGAGCATCTGTCTGGCATTGCATTTAGAATGTGCCTGTGCATCCATGATGGACTGAAACATGTGTCTGGTGACACCTGCTGTGAGACTTGTGACAGAGGCTTGATGGCAGCAGTCCTCCTTCGAGCACCCCTGTCCATCCACCTGTGTGGGACCTCACGTGCTGTCTGGTTATGGCTAGTGTCTACACTCACACTTACCATAGTCACCACACTAGCCTGTTCCATGCCACGCCCTCCAACTGTCCATTATCTGTGGCTGCTGGGGATTGGATATGTGGGGGCATACTAACTGTGTGTAGGGGCATTGTGGGTGAAAGTGGGATGACAATCAATGGCACAGATTCAGCCCCTGACAACCACCACCTGTGCCTCACTATCACCATCATCATCATCAGAGTCTGCTAAGACACTGACATTAGGTTGTGAGGGGGAGAGACCCCAACCCCCATGTTCACTTGTGCGGAGAATACAACATATGTAAATTGATAGCTGCACTATAATGTGCTAATATACACACACACACACACACACACACACACACACACACACACACACACACACACAAAAAAAAACATGCATTCACCTTGCGGGGGAATGGGCACCATGTCCACATCAGGCAGAGTAGCTACCTACACCTTTGCAGGTGTAACATGGTCAACTGGATGGTTAATGGCACTTATTCCCTTGGGATACCACCTGTGTCCCTGTTGGATGGGGACATCAGCTGCTCCCTTGCATACACATGGGCTAACATGTGGCCTAGGGATATGGCTGCTCAGGGCACACAGCCTAGTACACTGGTATGGTACATGGACTACCATTAGTGGCCTGTCTGCTGTGACAGACTGTGTTGTTAAGTGTCCACACACATCAGTACCATTGACTGCTGGTTGTCCCCTATGGGCAGTGTTACAGTACCATGTATTCAAGCCTACATACCACGAATAGGTGAATGGTCCTACAGGTGCATGTGGACATTCCAGGAATATCTGAGCTACACAATAACTGAGATCAGTGCATATGTGCTGTAGGGTAACCTCCTCATAGTTGTCTGACATCTTCAGTACCCAGATGTTTGTTGAATGCATATATGTGCCTGAGAGATGTAGACCCCATTGCCAGACAAATGTGTATTTCACGTACACTAGTTGGGAAAACTACTCATGTACGAACTCCTTCGCTCAACGCTTTCTGGAATTCATAAACTCCAATGCCCTGGGTCAGCTTATCCACACCCCCACCAGGGGCAACAATATCCTAGATCTAGTCATTACCAATATGAGTGACTGGTGTTCCACACCTGAAGTCAATGCTTCATTGGTCCGATCGGACCATAAGCTAATTACCCTAGATATCCACATCCTGCCTCCACCCCCCATTAAGGAAACCATAATAAAAAATTTCTCCAAAGCCAACTTCATGCTTTTTAAGACAGAAGTGATGAACTTCATGACACCCATGCAGATGGACAATACAGTTATGACTACTGAATCCTACACAATTGCACTTTATAAGCACTTACATGAGTGCATGGATCGTGCTATCCCAAACAGAACCAAGACGATATCCTCCAAAAAAAGGAAGCCAATCTGGTGGTCCCCTGCCATAAACAAACTGTACAACAGAAGGAAGAAACTCTTGCAAAAGAGAGTAAAATCCCATGAGTGGAGGAGCTCCCTGGTCAGCCTCAGTAAGAAGCTGTGATCCCTGATAAAATCCTCCAAAGCTAGTTACGAAGACAAAATTGCCACTGATTCTAAAGGCAACCACAAAGCATTCTATAGTTATGTCAAGAATCTGAATGGCAACACTAAATATACAGACCCAACTGATATTGCCAACATCCTGGCAGATAGGTTCAGTGCTAACTTTAGCCCCCTCTCACCCCCTAAAGAGCCTATCTCTATACTGGAAGAATGCAAAGTTCCTGTAATCACGGCTGCACAGGTAAAAACCACACTCTCCAAAGCCAAGAACACAGCATCCATTGGACCAGACAACATGCCAGGCTGCGTTCTACACTTATTTTATTTATTTTATTTTATTTTACATTTGTTGACCGGGCTAGTCTACCTGGATATATGTCCATTTTCAGTAGAGGCCAGGGGAGATAAGCTCCAACATTTAAAGGAAATGAAAAATAAAAATGGAAATAATATGCAAATAAAATGAAATTACATAAAGAAATACATATGTAATATATGTTTAAAATACATTAGAAATGGAGACATAGTTATGAATTTTAAAAAGGCAGCACTTAGAAAAATACACAACAAGTATTGTTATATGTGACATAGATAGAATGTTATTATAATGTATAGTGAAAGAGGATGCAGGAAAGTAAGAAGAGGCTTTTTTTTTTTTTTATTGACTTGGGGTTCTAAGGATGTGGAATTTCATCAGGGATCAAGAATTTAGTTTAGTCAGGATTAGTACAGGGGCACAGCCAATGTGTTTTAAGGTAGATCTTGAGTTTATTTTTAAAGAGAGATTTTGAGGGAATACTGGAAAGTTCAGAGGGGAGTCTGTTCCAATGTTTTCCAACAGTGTTAGAGAACAGGGAATCACCAGCCTTGTTGTTTGCTTTGTCAATATTTACATGAAGTTTGTGTGTGGATCTGAGGGACTTTAGGTTATGATAGGGGTAAATAAGAAAAGATAGTATGGGTACTTTGTCAGGTTGATAAAGAATTTGATGGGCTATGCCTAGTTGATTAATTTGTAGTTGTTGCTGAAGTTCAAGCCAGCCTAGTTGTTTTAGATTAGTACAGTGGTGGGTTCTGAAAGGGTTGCCTGTGGCAAATCTGGCAATGTTGTGGTAGGAGTTTTCTAATTTCAGAAGGTTCTTTTTTGATAAGTTAGTAAATATGGGAGAGGCATAGAGAAGTGGTGAGATAAGGTGAGAGTGGGCTATAGTTTGTCTAGATTCAGGAGTGAGGAAAGGTTTGATTCTGTAAAGAGAGACTATCTTTTTGTTATTCTTTTTCACTGTGTTGTTTATATGGGTGTCAAAGTTAAGGTTATTGTCAATTGTAATGCCTAGTAGTTTGGTTGTAGGATCTTGCGATATAACTGTGCCATTTTTGGATGTTATATTAAAGTCTATGTGAGGAGATTTACTGGTAGGTGTGAAGAGGAGGAGTTTAGTTTTTTTTGGGTTAAGTAGTAGACATTGTTGAGAGAACCATTCTTCTACAGAATTAAATATATGTTGTGTGAGGGAGTGAAGGTTTGATAGAGATGTGGCTGAGCAAATTAGTGTAGAATCATCTGCATATTGTATGCATGTGGCTTGGGGAACTACTTGGTGGAGGTCATTGATAAGTAAAGAAAAGAGGAGGGGACCGAGTATGGACCCTTGGGAGACACCAATGTTTACAGGTAGTTGGGAAGATAGAGTGGAGTTCCAGAGTACTGCTTGGTGTCTATTATTTAAGTAGGACTTAAACCAGTTAATAGATTGGGTTTCCAGAGACAATGATTGAAGAATGTGTATTAGTAGCTGGTGGTTGACCATGTCAAAAGCCTTGGATAGGTCTTAGAAAAGTGCAGAGGAAAGGGTGTTATGGTTACGATTTTTGTTAATTGTGTCTGTAAAGGAGAGAAGAGCAGTGGTGGTGCTGTGGGAAGGTCTGAAACCATGTTGGGTATTAGAGAGTATGTTATTTTTGAGAAGATGGTCAAGCAGTTGCTTGTGTATACATCTTTCCATAATTTTAGATAAGGGGAGAGTAAGGCTATAGGGCGGTAGTTGGAGATATCGGTAGAATTCCCACCCCTGTGAAGAGGTAGAATATGAGAGACTTTCCAAAGTTTAGGGACATATCCTTCAGTGATGGTTCTGTTGATAAGAATGGATATTGGGTATGCTATAGATTTGGCTGCTAATTGCAAGTATTCAGCGGGTAATAGGTCTGCAGAAAGAGTACATGGTTTGAGTTTTTTGATAAGGGAGAGCATGTAGGTTGTTGGGACAGGTTGGAAATGAAATGGGGGAGGTGGGTTTAAGTTGTTGTTAGATATGTTTGTGTATTTGTTGGAGAGTTGACTGGCTAATGTTATAATAGTTTCGGTGAAAAAGGAGTTAAAGTCATTAGCAATTTGGTTGGGGTTATTTATGTCAGAACCTTGAGGGTTGGGTGTGACTGGTTTACTTGGTTGAAGTAGTTGATTTATGTTAGCCCAGAATTTTTGTGGGTTATTTTGGTGAGATTGCTAAGGTTTCACATAGAAGTTTTTTTATCGTTTATTATTGCTTTTTTGGTCTCATTTCTGAGTTGTTTGAAGTGTAGGTGATCTGCTGTGTTTTTAGTTAAGTGAGATTTGTTCCAGATTTTATTTCTGAGATTGATTTTTTGCTTAGTTTCTTTTGAGAGCCAAGGGGCAGATTTAGTTCTAATTCTTATAGAGAGAGTGGGGGCATGGTTGTTGAGTATGGTCAGAAACTTAGAATTAATGTAATCTACTGCTTTCATCTAGAGAAAGGTGTTTTAAGGGTGTCCAGTAACATGCATTTAGTTCAGTTTGAAATAGTTCCAAGTTGAAGTTTTTTTTTGATCTGATTGTTCTAGTTATGTTTTGGGTAGGAGTGTTGGTTTTAAGCCTGATGATATAGGTTAGTAAGTGATCGCTTATATTGTCAGGGAGTGTGCCTGTTTCATAAGTATGGGGCTGATTATTAGTGAGTATCCAGTCTAAGGTACTTTCTTTTTTATTAATTTTATTTATTCTGGTGGGGGTGGTGATAGTTTGAGAGTAGCCATAGAGGTTGATATAGCTAGTGGGATGTTTGTTGTTGCAAGATTGCCAATCAAAGTTTACGTCACCTAGGATAATTGTTTCTTGGGGTATGTTTAATGATAGCCAGCATAGGATCTTTTCAATGGTAGAAATATTGTTTCCTGGTGGGACATAGATGCAAATAATAAAGATGGATTTGGCAGTGTTCAGTTTGAGTTTGGTAATAAGAATTTCTGCATTGGTGTCCTGAGGAGGTTTTAGGTGGAAAGTGGTTATTTGAAGGCTAGATTTAAATAAAATAGCTATTCCACCACCTTTTTTAGATTCTCTGTCAAGGCGTAAGATATTATAGCCAGGAGGAATTATTTCATTGTCTCTTGTTGAAGGTTTTAACCAGGTATCTGTTAGGCAAATAATATCAAAGGAGTAGATTTCTAAGAGAGCATGTAGTTGAGTAGTTTTATTATTAATACTGCGTATGTTGAGGTTGGCTATTGAGAGTGAATGTTTGGGTTTTTATAAAAGTGGGTTATCAGTGGGTTTTTGGTTAGGGGGTTGATTTAAGGAGGAGGTAATAGGACCTGGGTTTGGGTGAATATCTCCATTGCTAAGTAATAGAAGTAGGGTTAGATATGCAATGTTTGTATATTTACTTTGAGGAAGGGGTAACCTTCTGTGATTTGGGTGTACATATTTTATGTGGGTTATCCTATGATATTTAGGTAAAAGTTAGCTAGGTGTGGTGGTTATGTTGCTGTGATGGTTGATGTGGATAGGAATTTCAGAGGCAGTTTGTTTATTTGGGTTGGTAAGGTGTGATAGTAGTTGGTGTTCGTACGAGGTTATCATGTGTGCTAATATTAAAGGGGGAATAAGTGAGAGCACAAGTGAAGTATGTTTGAGTGTTTGGGTATGGATTCTGTACATTTTAAAGGTGGGTAATTATGTCTTAGCAACTAGTACAATTATAGTGGGAGTGGTATTGTAGGGCTGTGGTAACTGTGTAAGAGAGAGGGTGTGGTTAAGAAAAAGAAGTATGGAGGGAAAAGAGATGATTGGGTATTAGTGGTCAGAATTGTAATTGGAGGTAATGCAGAGGGGTGTGGTTAGGTAGGTATAAATGTGGATGCACTGGGGGTGGGTGGGAATTGGGGGTAGGGTAGGGGAGCGGAGTGAGCCCGCAGGGCGAACAGAGCGGGAAGAAACACGAGAGTAGATTGTCAGGGGTGACAATCAGTGAGGACAGAAGAAATGCAGGTATGTCAGCAGGTAAGAGATTATGGAACACTGTAGAGAGAGGCTGTTAGGGGTAGGTGTATGTGGGGAAAAAGAGTCTAAAGAAAGATATTGTAGGTCAAGGGGAGATATAATAAAATAGATAGTCAAAGGAAAAGCTGGAAAGGGAGTTAGAGAAGTGGAATAAGTAAGTGAGATAGATAAATAGTTGTAGCTGAAATAGAGGTGCCACCTAGTGGTCAGTCCTTTTTACTCCAGGTAAGAGGGTCTCCTGAGGGGGATGTTTGGTCAGGGATAGGGGGAGGTAAGTAAAACTTAGGTATAAAGATGGGATGGGTTGAGGGTCCAGTACCTTTAGAGAGAAAAGAAAAGAAAACTTGGAGGGGAGGGTGGCTGCTGGCTAACCTAACAGTGAGGCTTGCCTACCTAGCAATATGTATAACAAGTTTTAATACATACAGTTGTTTATAAGCTATAACAACACATACTTTCACTGTCTTATCAGGGAGTTCTCCCAGTGAGTTGGTAGACAATTTCTTAGAATTAGGTCAGAATGTCTTGGGCGTCCAACTGGGTGGATTCAGGTGAATTAGTACAGGGAGATACATGAACAGAAGGTTTCACTGTCTTATCAGGGAGTTCTCCCAGTGAGTTGGTAGACAATTTCTTAGAATTAGGTTAGAATGTCTTGGGCATCCAACTGGGTGGATTCAGGTGAATTAGTACAGGGAGATACAGGAACAGAAGGTGTAGGACAAACTCCAGAGCAGGGCACACAGCAGCCAGGTATGGTGAGAGAAGAAAGATCAACAGAACTACAGAACGAACTAGCACCCCACCTAAGTACCATGTTCAATCACAGCCTCACCTCAGGCTTTGTGCCTGCTGAATGGTGCACAGCAATGGTTATCCCACTTCACAAGGGGGGGAGACACCACAGACCCTGGGAACTACCACCCCATTAGCCTGATGAATCTGGTCTGCAAGGCCATGGAACATATCATCATGGAACTTATAAACAAAGACATTGGTAATCTCCAAACTCTGGATCCCACCCAGTTTGGGTTTGTAAAAGGCAGATCATGTTTCCTAAACCTGATAGACTTCTTTGAAGTAGTCACTAAAGCTGTACACAAGGGTGAGGTGGTTCACACAGCCTATCTAGATCTTGACAAGGCCTTTGACATCATCCCCCACTCTGGAATTATAGATAAACTCACTAAACTAGGTATAAATCCCTATGTCACAAGATGGGTTACCAACTGGCTCACTGTCAGAACCCACACTGTGAAAGTAGCAGACTCCAAATCTGACTTCAGACCAGTGACAAGTGGAGTACCACAGGGTTCAGTCCTGGGTCCTCTCCTGCTTGGTATCTACTTCTCTGAAGTACAGGCTAACACAGAAGGTCTTTGGCTAATGAAGTTCGCAGATGACTGCAAACTAGGAGCCATAATCGAAACTCCTAACGATGTGGACATCCTACAAAAGGGCCTCACTGAGACAGATGACTGGTGTCAAAGTCATGGCCTCAAGCTCAATGCCAAAAAGTGCATTGCCATCCCCTTTGGTAAAAACTCTGTACCCATGAACTACAACATAGGTGGTAGTATACTTAACACCGAAAGTGTGATAAGAGACCTTGGGACACAGGTGGACAGTGGTCTCTCCTTTGATAATCACATCACCACAGTAGTCAGGAAATCCTTCTACATGGCACACCTCATCACAAAAGGTTTCTCATCCAGAAAAAAAGAGGTCATTGTTCCCCTCTACTCATCACTCATTAGACCTATTATAGAGTACAACGCCTCTTTTGGTATGTACCTCACAAGACATCTCCAACAACTGGAAAGGCCACAGAAATACCTCACAAAGAGGATTACCGGCCTCAAACAGATGCCCTATGCTGACCGTCTCAAAAAACTCCAGCTTTACTCCGTCGCATATCGCCTACTCAGAGGTGATCTCTGCCTAACATACAAAGCTATGTCAAACTCAGAGCTGTTGGACATGCTCCACTTAAAGAAATCCCAATCCCTCCGAGCTACATGCTCTAGGGACCTAAACCTTGTCATCACAATAAACAGAACATGCCGGAGGGATAGATTCCTGTCCCAGAGACTTCCCATACTCTGGAATAAACTACCTATCTATATCAAACAAAGCTCCTCATTAGCACTCTTCAAGCAAAATCTTGATGATTGGATGGGAAGTAGGAAATTCACCCCGGGGATCACCTCTGTGGCTCTGCTCGACAGTGGCACAGGAAAATCATTTTCTTGTGTGGCAAAAGCCAGGGTACCTTTTTGGCTGGGCTTGTATAGGTCCCAGGTCCGATAGCCTAGTACCTACCTTTGAACCTATGAACCTATGAACAATACATGATGTTTGTCCACCATACTTCTCAACTGTACCGATTTTCGCAGAATGTCCAGATTTTTGTCTCATATTTTTGGTCTCTTCCTCATGAAAACTATTTTTTTTTGACAAATCACTGGAATGATCTAAGGATTAAAATTACTAAATAGTGACATGTATTTGAGTTTCAGACTGAATATCTTTCAGAGAATGCAAGCTAACACAAATCCTGTTATTCTAGCAGCTTTCTAGGTTTATAGCAGCAATATTTAAAATGTGTCCCTCTTTGTCCCCCCATTATGTCAGGCTTTGTTCAGGTTTCTTGCGTTAAGAGGTTGAAAGGTTTGTTGTCCACATCATTTGGGGAATGTGTCTGTGGCATGCCAAACCCCTGGGTGCACAGTGATGGTACCTGGGTATCTGGTACTGTATCCATTCCCTTACATTGTATACTCAGTATGTACGCACTTCTGCTGACCCAGTGCCAGCATCCACCCACTACTACTACCTATAACTTGCTGTCCTGCTGCAGTGGTCACCAAGTATTCTAGCCATAGGTGTGAGGCAATCAGATACAGGTGTGGAGTACACACTCACCTATGCAGAGTCTGTCAGGAATGGTCAAGGAGACCTGGACAATCTGTAAAATAACCCTGTATGACATTGTCAGACTGAGAGGGGTTCAATGACAGTACATGATGTGATATGCTATCTGTATCCACCAGTACGTACATTCAGTGTGTCACCCCTGCACTGGCCCAATCATCAGGGAGCCTAAATACTCACCACTACCACTAGTGAGGGATGTACACATTGGCAGGATGACAAATACATGCACATTAATGTACAATTACCCTTCAGAGCACACAGAAGTCGCAGTCAGTGTGGGGATCATTTCTCCCTCTCACTCCACAACCCCAATAACACTCCACACTGGCACATGTATGAGGTTAACATTTCAGCAGAACAGTCAATCCAAAACATCTGTCACCCTCTCTGTCCAAGCAGCACTTTTGGTCCCTGGCCAGGTAGCTGACACACACACACACTTTGCTATTTGAGTTTTGAATCACACACACACACACACACACACACACACACACACACACACACACACACACACACACACACACACACACACACACACAGCCTTCATGCCATACTTTAAGGTAGTTCTGACTGCCACAATCCATTTCCGTAATAGCTACTGTAAGGCCCTTTACAAAGGGTGACAAATCCTACTGTGTGGTGAGCCTGTTAGCAAAATGGTAAGTGTGACCAAGACCAAGGCTATTGGAGTGAGCTATACAGTGTCACCATGTGCATATGCAAGTACTTTAAGAGCTGACTTAGTGCTATACAGACCAGGCATAATGACAAGGTGTAATTATATGTGACAATAACTAATAAAGGAACAAGAGAATACTCTATCAATGCAGTAACTACACAGTTCAGACTCACAGGGATTCATATATGACAACATTGCAGGACAGTCTGCAATACATACAGGAAATGTGCAAAGTACTAGGTGCATAGGTCCATAGGATGATAGTAGGCTATTGTCCCAGATGTCCTCATAAGCCTAGCGCAGATGTTTGCCCATGTCCCTTCAAAGTCAGTACCTGTTTCCTTTGTCCAGCATGGACACAGGTGGGATCCCAGGGGTGTCTTTTGTGTTTCCCATGCACTCATTCAGCTTCTTCTTGAAGAAGGCTATAGAGGTACTCTGCTAGACATGGGGAGGGACTGTATTTTACAGACAGTGTATTGTTTGAGATACAAACCTATCCTGCAACAAGTACTATTCATGTCACAGATCAGGTGAGGGTCTTGTATGTGGGTTGCATGAGTGGGGTTTGTCTTACGGATATGCATAAACTCCATCAAGGTCTTGATCTTGTTAGCCAGACACACATCACCTATGATCAGTCTGTATGACGCCAAGTTGAGCGATAGGGCTTTCAGCCTATCTGTACAGGATAGGTGTTGCAGATCCAGGAATGTCTGTTGTCTCTGCAACTTGCTGCATGTGTTTGGCAAGGTACATGCCAAATGAGCCATTGTACATGGTAATGGGTCTGATAAGGGAGGAGTACAGGGATGCTATGGCCTCCTGGTTCCTGGATGACATACCCTTATCTGTGAAGTGGGCCATGTAGACAGCCTTCTGTACAATGGTGCCAACGTGGTGGGAAACTGTCAGGTTGATATCAATCTTGGTGCACAATTCACCTCACACCTGATTGCATGCTCAGTGCATTGTTATTATTGTCATAACTAGTGAGGCTGACATCTACCACAACAGGGATAATGATGCATTCCCTGGCATTCAGTTTGAGGCAATGCTTCTGGCACCAGTCATTAATTTGGATAACAGTATCTTGAAGGATGCTCACATCACTAGGGGGATGTAAGACAGTGGGCAGCTTGCAGTCATCTGTATACCTGGTCAGCCACAGACCACTGGTTTTGTCTTGCACCTCAAAATAGTATATCCCAAACAGCAGAGACCCCCAGACAGATCCCTGGGGTACACTGCTCTGTAAGGGTCTACTACTAGGGGTGGCTTCCACTACTATGACTGACTGGGTACTATCATGGAGCCAATTAGCTACTCTTCTGGTAACATAAAGGCTGATGCCTAGCTGTGTAGGCTTATGTATTATGGCCAACTGGGGATTACTGTCAGAGGCTTTGGCTAGGTGAAGGTAGGTAGTGTGCACCATCTTCCCCTCGTACATGTGTTTGTTGAATGCTTCAAAGCAGTCAACTGGGTTTAACAGGCCTGATATCCCATTGGCAATACCAAACTGTGCTGGCTCAAGCATTCTGAGGTTGCCAATGTCCCTGTTTATAAGGTCCTTGATAATGCCTTCCATGGTCTTGCAGATCAGGTTAGTTAGGCTGATGTGCATATGATTGATTGGGTCAGTGGAAGCTCCACCTCTGTGTAGAGGGGTGACAGTGTCTGTCCTCCATGCAGATGGGATAATACTGGTGTTCAGGCATTGGTTGACTACACTGTGTAATGAAGCAGATAGCTCATGCCTGAGTTCATGTAGGATGCAGCCAGGGATGTTATCAGGTCCCATGGAGACCTCAGTTTGTTTCCTTCAGAGGGAATTACAGACCTGCTCCCTGATGATGCGGGGAGGGGGGTAGGTGCTGTGCATGTCCTCCTTCACTGATGGGAGGACTGGTGGGTGAGGTTTTCACTTAACCTGTCTGCAGCAGGTTGGCTATATCTATGGCATATGTGTATGTGGTATTATTGACCAACAGTACAGAGCAGATTTGGGTGTTGCTTTTGAGATTGCAGACATATGTGAAGAAGGCTTTGTGATTGGCCTTGGTGGATGTGTCCAATTTGCACTCAAAGTTAGCCTTAGAGTAATTCACCTGTGACCTTATTTGCTTGTTCAGACAAAGGTGAGATTGCTTCCAGTTTGGCAACTGCTCCTTCTTGGCCCTGTACAGCCAATATTTCCACCTATTATGGAGTTTGTGTATTGCTGCTGTCCACCACAGAGGTTTTCTCTACCTTGGGGGAGATGATTTTGTCCAGTCTGGTATTGATGAGTCCATGCAGCTATGTAGGTGCTCATATAGATGTTTGCTGTAGGCTTGGACTCAAAGTCATGACACATTTAAACACTTTTTCAATTTCAACCTAGTAATTATAATTAAACTATTAATTATTTCTGTTTCAAGGCAATACAACAACCTGTAGCTATAGAGATTTATGTCTGTTTGATGCACTGAAACTAGGATCACACATTTGCAAAACAAGTACAGCATATTTACCTGACATTTTGCAACTCATGTTTGTATGTTTGGGGCTTCCAGCTACTACTATTACTACATACATGTGCACAGCTAATACGTGATATACATTTATGTTCTTTGTCAGTATGGCACACTGTGTTTACACTCTTGCTGCTCAGTCATACCTCTCAACCTGTTAGAGCAAGACATCTGGACAAAAGCACACATAAATGGGAAGCAAAGGCCCAAAAATAGTGACACTTTATAAATATTGCTGATGAAGGAGCACATCCCTGAAAGCACTTACCTGTTTTATAATAAACTTCCTAGCTGTGGCACAGTTGGTGTTTGTTTGCTACTTCATGTCTGATGCAGGGGCACATCCCTGAAAGTGCTTACCTGTTTTATAATAAACTTCCTAGCTGTGGTACAGTTGATGTTTGTTTGCTACTTCAGCTATTGCTGTAACACACTTGGACAGTTGATAGCGAAGTAAGTTTTGCATTCTCAGGAATACTCTGATGGATATGACATCTGACATTCAAATGTATCCTAATATGTTATGACTTCAGTCTTTACTGATTTGCCAGTGTGTTGCCAGACAAAACACAACAGTATGAGAAAATAACTACAAATATGAGGCAAACATGTGGTCAGTCTGCAAAATTCTGTTCAGTTGAAAGGTATGAGCTCAGTATATATCATACAGTTCAACACACACTTCTACAGCAGTTGTTTACTATGCACATATCCTATATAGGTCTTTTACATTTGTAAGACAAGCATATGTATCATAGTAGCATTCACATGTGACATATGAATATTTACAACATCCCAGATAGCTGGCCTGGCAGTGCCACCATCAGTATTGTACAGAAGACACTCCAGTAGTAGTCATATGTGAGCTAACCTTTGCTGGGGTGACTCAGGGGCCAGAGCTGTGATCTATGTCACTGCAGACAGAGCCAGCAGGGATGTCCATAGGTGCTGGACAGCAGCATGTCAGTCCAGGAAGTCTTGTTGAGACCTAGTGCTTAACTTCCTACTTCCCATTATTGTGTCCTCTCTTCTGCATTCCATTACATGCTTAATTGTTTGACATATCTGTTATAGGGGTGCAGAGTTTTCTCACAGTAATGCAGACATGTAGGTTTCTGTAGTCACAGCCTGTCTTTATGTATAAAGGTTCAGACCTGTTTTGCATAGGCAACAGCTTGCCTTTTGTAGGTAATGCTCATGAGCAGGTGATGGCCTGTGCACCAATTGGTGTCTCCCACTTGCTAATTGCATCCAGAACAGCTGTGTTGCCATTCCATTAGCCAATGGCATGGCAACACAGTGCAATAAATAAGTCCTTCATGTGGTCCTTGCCCCTTTCCCTTGCCTGTATGGAGGACATTGTGGAGGTGTGGGAACTACAGCATCATGGATGATGGGTGGAAATACCTCTTAGAACAAGACATGTGGGGAAGGGCCAACAAAATGGGGGAGAAAGTTCCAGAATTAGGGACAGATTGTAAGTATTGGTGTTATAAAGTTAGGAAGTTGCTAGATTAACAGGGTTTTTCTGGGCATGCATTTTCTGCATGATTTGAAGTCTGACAGTGATATGCATATGACATACCTCTCAACTGTACAGATTTTCCACAAAATGTCCAGAGGTTTGTCTCTTATGTTTGGTCTGTTCCTCAGACAATTTTTGTTTCTGGCAAATCATTAGGATAATCTGAGGATTGACGTTACTAAATAATGACATCCATTTGAGTTTCAGACTTCATATCCTTCAGAAAAGTTATGTTACAACAAACTCTGTAACTCCAGCAACATTTTTAGTTTATAACACCCTTATTTAAGATATGTCCCTATTTTTGGGCCTCTGTCCCCCAAGTATGTCAGGCTTTGTCCAGATGTCTTGCACTAAGAGATTCAGAGGTATAGTATATCATTATTTAGTGACTTCACTTCTGATAGCATCCCAGTAATTTAGCAGAATCCCAGACATGTTATGAGGAAAAGGCCAAAAATATGGTCCCAAACCCTGGACATTCTGTGGAAATCTCTACACTTGAGAGTTAGATATGTCTGGTCATTGTTAACAGACTGTCAGGACTGTGTAGCAGTGTAGTGTGTAAATGTTTGTTGGGTTGAATAGTGAGAGGGACAGATGTGAGTGTCATAGATCTCTTTCTATCTGACTGTGCATGCTGCTACAGGTGCTGATGGTCTATCAGCTGTATATGTTTGTAGGGGAAGACTGAGACATGTCTCTTAACACCTCAGGATTCCAAGTACACTGTGACTTGGGGCAGTATATGTAGGAGTGGTGTGTGACTGGTAATCAGGATATGTTTGTTCAAACAGTCATTATACTGCAGAGGTCAGTTGGCTTACTGGTATGTTGCTGTGACTGTGGTTCAAATGGTTGTGGGTAGACAATTTCTCACTGATGTCTGTTTTTCCCTATAGTCACATACCTGTAGTACATGATATATTTGCAAATGCATGAGCAATTCCCCAAAGCTGATTTGGTGTAGTATTGTGTGGGTCTGACTGTAGTTCAAAAGGTGCTGGGTGAAATGGTTGGCAGCTCTCAATGTTTTTTCCCTTATGTTACATGACTGCACTCATATCTCTCCACTGTCCAGATTTTCATAGACTGTCCAGATGTGTGACTCATATTTTTGGTCTGTTCCCCATAACTGTTGTGCATTCCTGACAAATTACTGGGATGATGTGAGCATTGAAATCACTAAATAATGACAATCATTTCTGTTTCACACTTGAAATTTATCAGAAAATATATGTTAAAACAAACGGTGATACTCTAGCAACTTTCTACGTTTATAATATCCACATTTAAAATATGTCCCTATTTGTTGGCCTTTGTCCCCCCACTTTGTTAGGCATTGTGCAGATATCTTGCACTAAGAGGTTGAGTATATATTAATATATATATATATATATATATATATATATATATATATATATATATATATATATATAAAAACATTACTAATTCCACAGGTTTTTCCCTAATGTTGGATGACCATCCTGCACCCTGCATGATATATTTACTGAAGCATTGCTAATTTGCGTAGCTTATCTGGAGTATTGGTAGCTGCTGTGTCTGGAGTGCACAGGGTCCAGGGTTTAAGACTTGCCAAGGATGTGTATTTTTCCCCTTATGTTAAATTACTGTAATGCATGATATGTTTGTAAAAGCATTTCAAATTCCCACAACTCAGATGGTGTAGTGGTATGTTGGTGTGATTGTAGTGCACAGTGTCCTGGATTTGAGACTTGGCAGTGTTGATTATTTTGTTGCTGGGTAGAATAGGGCTTATTGAGACAGAGTGATTTAAGCAGTTGTAAGTGGGTTTGTGCAGGTTTATATGACGTGAAGTGATGCCAAGAGGTGCTTAGTTCATCTTGACTTTGCTTAGCACTGCTTATTCCTGCTTAAACTCATGCTAATTTCAAATAAAGAAAAGAAAAGAAAAAAAGGGTGATAGGAAAGTGGTAAAATGGGGGCAAGCAGGGGGTAAAACATTAGGAAAAGCAGCTAGAGATTTGCAGGTTGGGTGTAGGAAAGGACCATAGCTCTACATTTCTTCTTCAGCAACAGCTGTGACTGATGTGGAAAATTTGGAATTGACATGCTCACACCCCACAGGGAGGGGTGTTGGCAACATACATTTGTAGAGTAATTTGAGTGTAGATTGATTTACACTGTACATGGGGGGGGGGGTGTAGAGCTATGTATGGGGCAATGATTTTTTTGCGGGACAGATGCCCTTTTTTAAGGTGTGAGTGAGATGTTGGGGAAGCACTGTAGGTATGTTTGAGAGGTAGGTTGGGTAGGATAGGTTGCATTCACAGACATATAAGACACACAAGACAGCAGACAGGGGCGGTATATGACACATGAGGGGGTAAACACCTTGGATGGGGAAGGTGGTTGGGAATCAGAGGCCCATGAGCCCCTAAATGTATACAGTGGGACTGAGATCCCCACCCATGGGCAGACACCACTGCACCTTCACAGCCCTGAAGGTGGCTGTGCTGGGGGTTGGGCATCAGGAGCAGCCTGCCCCTCGAGGTGTGCCAAACAGCCCTGGATCTGGCTCAAACATTCATCCAACTCTGAGTGGATGGCACTGTGCACCATACCCCAGAACTTGTTGCGGGTGATGGGCTCCTCTCATCTCCTGCACCCGGGGGGAACAGACCCCATCCCCTGAGGTGGTTCCAACCAAAGGTGTTGCAGGACCAGTGCAGGAGGAAATTCCAGGTTGGGTCCCAGATGTGCTGGGTTCTGGTGCCATGGCCAGATGGGGCGGGACAGGCGATCCTCTGGGATCTGCCTTCCCGAATCTGCTATGGTGTTGAGGTTTTCCAAAATATATTGGTTAGTCATAAACAAAACATTTCAAAATTGGTTATACCAGCATGCATGGGTGTTCCAATTAACCTAAAACAATAAATGTGAAACAGTTACATAGCAAACAGAACACATGCATAAATGGAACAACAGTAAACATTGTAACAGCATGCCAGTTACACTGATGGCAACAGACCTCCAACAATGGTATTTGAACAAGGTATGTTAATATGCAACCAATTAAATATATGAACAATGATAGAACACATGTCCCAACAATAGGTTTTGAGAACAACATACTCATAGTATATGAATAATAATTATTGATGCAGATAAGGGATGGGGAGAGAAAAAAGTTCATTAACAACTGTATAGGCTTCTATTTTTCAAAACAGCGCTGCTCAATACTCTACAGGTCTGCCCTCACTTTGCATCTACCTATGGCCCATAGCTTCTGTGGCACATACCTACCTGTTAAACTGTCAACCTGAAATGGTATGGGGTAAACTGTGACAACTCTGGGTACATGATTAGAAGGGACTCATACATGTCAGGGTTAAATATATGACAAAGAAGGGGTATCCTGCACTTATGTTGTGGGAGTGTGCTACTGACATACTTCACCTGTATTCCTATCTGTCTCCAAGGTTATTGGCAGCAGTGACCACTAGCTATGACAGCATGACACTTGAGAGACATGTATCAGGAAGAGTGCATGGTGTATGCACCTATCCTGCTGTCATTTGCAGGCATGGGGTTGGACAGGGGGACAGTTGTATTTGATGTATTAGTATGCCCTTCATACAGCTACTACAATGCATTTCTTTACCTGTAAGATCTGTGGAGAAAATATCTGTCAACACTACGTTACTGTTTCTACAAATATTCAAGATTTCTTGAGTGTATATATGCACACATCTCAGTATCACTCCCTGGATTCAAACTGTGTCTGGGGGAGTGCAAAAATGAGCACCACAGTTATTTCTCATCACACTAAGCTACTGGGGAACTGTCTTTTGTTTGACTGATTTCCACCTAATACTCTCTTGGTTAGACAGTCTGACCTTGTATTCCTGAGATTCATGCATGACAGATAGTTAGTGTACTGTGTATTAATCCTTTTGAAATAATACAATCTGGAAAGCAAAGGTTAACACAAGGCAATACTGCAGGGGACACACTATAATACATTACACATTACTATTCAGGGTTCAGATCGTAGTGCAGAACATATTTCATATTTCATTTATATCATGTTTTATAGCTCCACAATCTACAGTTTTCCATAACAGCTGGTTCTCAGAACAACCTCAGTCAATGCATGCTGTCAAAGCCATATTTGCTGTGAAGAACCTGTACACATCCTGTTTCTACAACAACATACCAGAGTAAATACAACAGTTTGTGGTATTTGAGTAACATGACACAGTGCTTTCTTACTGCATATCCTGTAGATCAATAATTGTCTGACACACTTTATTTATATATGTAGACACAGAGCACACTATACCTACTGGAAGTAAACAATGTACTCCTTCTTATTTATTGCACTATATACTGCAAGATAGATCTGTACTCATCAGCCTGAGAGTGCATCCTTGACAGTCTGTCTGCATGGGCCTCCATATTGCTAGACCTCTTTGTTGCAGCTGTAGCGGAAAAAGCAAAAATTATACATACCTGTCTATCACATACTCAGGCTACAATTCGGTGCAGTTAAGGATGAGTTATTTATAAACTACTGGAGCATTCCATGCCCGAGCACCTTGGATCCAGCGGGCCAAGAGCACCCCTTTCCTACACTTTAGGTCAGCATAATGATGCCATACCTGCTCACCTGTTTGGAGGATTCAACTGGCACTGGTGAGATCATGTATAATGGTCCCAGGCCTCTGCTTTGTACTGTGAGCCCTGGTACTGGCCCTGCAGCAGTCTGTCATCATAGTGTTCAACAAGGAGTCCAACCATGACCCTGGACTCCAAAATGCCCCAGCACTCCACCTGAAAGTGCGCTCTCTCTCTCCAACACCAGACAATGTTCCTACAAAGATAAAACTACAACAGGTTCTGGCTGTATTCCCAACTGTGTGGTTTAAATAAGGCCATATTTCTGCTCTTTGCCATCATTGGACCATTTTGAAAATGTTGAGCACAGCTCAGTGGTGCGCAAATCTGCTAAGCTGAGTTGAGCAGTGCTTAAAGGGGTAAATGTTGAGCAGTGCTTAGCAGTGCACAAATCTGCTTACCTGAGCTGACTGCTGCTTATAATTAACATCTAAGCAATGCTCAAACCGGCTGAGCAGAGCTACGCACTGCTAAGCATTGCTCAGTTTTCATTTTAAACATATTTCAGAATTGCAGACTAATCAATCATTACTGATATATTATTAAGTGTATATATTTACTTTACATGATGTCCCCCTATGCGCTTTCATTGCATTACCTTGAGATGTGATTGTACTGTATGGGACACCTGTGTTTACATGGGTGATTTCACATGTTTTATCCACTGACACTTCAATTTTGGACTAGCTACACTACCCTGGTTAACAAATATCACTTACTACATCATTAAAAAAACATTTTAACAATGCTTTCCCATGCAAAAATAAAGAGCCTGTCTTGGTACTCAAACCATGAACTGCTGCATGCAAAGCCAGAACTCTAATCACTACACTATCGCACCATTGTGGATTTTAGCTATACATTTGTATTTAGCTGCTATGAAATGTTTAAGCAATGCTGAGCAGAGCACTGCAATGTGCAAACCCACTCAGCTAAACTTAAACTTCACTTATAACGGAAAGAAACATTTTAATACAAACACTTTAATTACATGTATTAATACTAATGCTGATCCATATTTGGTAATGCACTACCTGTCATTCTATCAACTTTCTAGGTCTGTATGAGCAATATCAGGATTGAAGTCACTAAATAATAGCATACATTTGAGTTTCAGACTTCTAATCGTTCAGAAAACATATGTTAATACAAACCCTGTTCCTCTATCAACTTTCTAAGTTTATGAGAGCTGTACTTAAAATATGTCCCTGTTTTTTGGACCTTTGTCCTCCCATTTGGTTGCTCTTTGTCCGGAGTTTGGGCACCAGCAGGTTTACAGGTATGGCTGTGTGTCTGAGGACACACTTGTATTGTAAAGTGCCATACGGCACTTTAACAATGCATGGGGTGTGTGACAGGCTTATTTCACATCCTACTAACTACTTCAGTCTCTGCAGACACTGTTTTACAGTTTTATTAGTTGCTTTCGGTGTCCACAGACATTGAAAACATTTCAGAAGTGCCATGCGGCACTTTGAGAGTGCAGGGGGCATGTTGGACCTGCGGGCACTACTGCAACATGCCCCCTGCACTCATTCAGTGTTCATGTCCACAGATCCATTCTCAGTAGCGCTCCTTCATTAATATGAATGGCACTCTGCTGAGAAGACTATGTCTACTCAGAGGCGATCTCTGCGTAACACACAAGGCCATGTCAAACCCAGAGCTTCTGGACATGCTACACTTAAAGAAATCCCAATCTCTCAGAGACACACATGCCAGTGATCTAAACCTTGTCATCACAATGAACAAAACATGCTGGAGAGATAGATTCCTGACCCAGAGACTTTCCAGACTCTGGAATAGACTGCCCATACATGTCAAGCAGAGCGCCTCTTTGGCCCTCTTCAAAAGTAACCTTGATGATTGGATGGGAGATAGGAAATTCACCCCGGGGGTCACATCAGTCACCCTGCTAGATAGGGGTCCAGGGAAGTAAATACTGTGGGAAGAAATAACCAGGGAATTGTTATGGCTAGGCTTGTATAAGCCCTAGGGCCGATAGCCTAGTACCTACCTATGAAACTATGAACCTATGGATGTGAACACCATTCACTCCATGTAGGAATAACACAATTCCTACATGGAGTTTATTGAATCCTGGGGGTTGTGTTGTAGACAATGCAAATCAGAAATGACAGCTCTATTTCATTTTTCTTTTGCCTGTACATAGTTGTGTGAAAGGCCTGAGAAAATGCAGAAAAGTAAGAAAATATGTATCACAGTTTTTGTATTTGGGGTAAAGAACAGACCAGTGCCATTGTTATGACAGTATGACTAACGGCAATAACAGGTTAAAATATATTTATGAAAAAAAGAGAATTCTAAAAAGAAAAACAACTATGTTATAAATTATTATGAACAGCTGAAGAATATTAATTTAATTTATTCTTCCATTTGATAAGGCTAAAGTTCCAGCTTACAATTTGGAGATTTTATATATATATATATATATATATATATATATATATATATATATATATATATATATATATATATTGCTACATTATAATTCTGTATTTATCTTTGTGGCAAAGCTTTTCTACCACTTACTTGTCAGTCTCATTCTTTCCTTTGGATTTTATATTTAAATTATAGTGACATCTAATTTATTTTCTTGCATATTCGATTATTTATCTACCTTTTTTGCATTTATTAGATATATGCACAACATATATTTGCAACATATATTAGATAATGGAATTCCATAAAACATTTCCTCCATATTCAATTCTTTTTCAATAAGTGTATTCTGAGTTAGAATAAAACATTTATTTTAGTTCTGAGTTGCTTACCTAGTTGGTAACAGCTGTTCCTATCTTTAAGAAACAGGGTAGTTTCCATGTGAAGCGTATCAGAGCTCTAAGGTATCACATTTAACTTTCTGTTACTATGTCACTTTTAAGCAAAGTTTATCTCTGGTTTACTTTTTGCGCATCACATGCATATTTGAAAGCATTTATTTTAATAACTACAGTTTAGGGGAGGTTTATGGTTGTTCTGATGAAAATTTATCTGTAAGCTAACTGAAACTGTTTCCTGCAATAACATAGTCTGTTAATACAGATGTACCTTCTGTTAATGCAGAGGTGCCTTCTGGCAATATGCAGTGAAGTTTTCTGAAAGATTATTCTCTCAGTCTGAGACATAAGCAT
Organism: Protopterus annectens; assembly: GCF_019279795.1. NCBI lineage: Eukaryota > Metazoa > Chordata > Ceratodontiformes > Protopteridae > Protopterus > Protopterus annectens. The sequence goes on from NC_056739.1 coordinate 1,456,638,016, forward strand.
TTTTGTGAATACTCCATTAGTATATCAATGAAGAATTCAGTCAGTATAAGCTATGAACTACAAAACAATCAATACTTTTCAGAATTAAACAAGAGTGTGCTGTTTGTAGGATTGTATACATCAAATAGAAACCCAATGTAACACCTGATTTTTGGACAGAATGCAATCTTAGAAATTGTTTTCTGCTTGAAAAATTAAACTTTAATGAAACTAATTTATATTTTAATTGTACAGTATTATTTTGAATATGTAAATACTGCTACAATGCTGGATGGTTTAATAGAAACATTGAAAACAAATTAAGCTGTACTTTTTCAATAGACTAGGACATTTCACCAGCCAACTCTGTTAATTACCCTGCCTAGTGGTGAGCTTGCAATTTTTGTTATCCAGTATCCTATATCTTCCTGAAAACTACTATAGTCCCATTATAGTGTATTGATAAATACCATTCTAAGATTATACTTTATCAAACATATGCTTATTCAATATATTCTAGAACACTGATGTGCAAAGAAACATAAACTAATAACTCAAGATTCAACACAAGCCAGTCTTAAACCCCCAACAATAAAAATGAAATTATTATAAATACTAATCTCATAAAAAAGAAACCAAATTATTATTCTGAAGAAAAATTGTAAAACAAAAAGTAGGCAACAACTAATGACTACAAGAAACGCTAGTAGAGAACTGAGGGGTTAAGAATCAATAATTTTCTTAAATAATGCTTAATATGTAAAGAAAGCATAAAATAGTCTGTATGGCTGTTAATATTTCATTCACCAACAACATTAAAACAATAGTTTGCCAACACAGCATGCTGGTCCACACTAAAGCTAAACTGCAGCAGCAGCAGAGGAAAATATGTGTAATCAGAAACTATCTTTATGAAAGAGTAAAATAAGTCCTTAAGATAGGCAAAAAAGTGAAGAACTGGCTCAAGGCAGAGTAATAAATTGCCTGCAACATAGATTGTATAAATTATAATTCTGAGCATACTGTTGTTTTCTTCATGTCAGCTGCCTCAGACTTTCTCATTTAATTTAACATACCTCTTAACAGTTATTACTGTACTTCAGTTCTAATGCAATCCAACATCTGGCATTCACAAATGCGTGTTTGCAATAGTTTATTCTCAGTGATGGAGGAGCTTTTATACTTTTCAGAAAAGGCTCAGTTGCTCACACTTTTATTGGCTACTGATCTAATTTACCTCCTTCTACCATCATAAATGAATCCACTCATGCTTAGCTAAACTCTAGCATGCCCTTTGGTGTAGGGACATCCCACTTACGGGAATTAAGCTCTACAACTACAGGTTACCCTGCAAGCAAGTACAGTGCATTTCAAAGGGGAGGGGGCATGGAGGCCTTTTGGCAAAAGAGGTTATCAGGTGTTCAAATGCCCAAGATAAGCCAGTAAAGGCATTTTTATTAATTTTTTCCTTTTTATCAACTGCAGACACATACTGCTGTTGCACAGAGAAGGTACACAGACCATTAATGGTCTACTGCTACAGTATCAGAAATCCTGGGAAGGAAAGAGATGAAAGGTACTCATAACCTTCATTCTTCATAAGTCTTTATGTGCCTCAGTCTATTTCTAAATGAATGATGTCAGTACTATAAGCAGAAGTTCAACACTATTTTAATGAAATTACATAGGCCTGGTCTTATACAGTGTACTACGTGCTTTATGATAAACATATTTAGGTATTTAATTATTTATTTGGAATTTGGTAACCATGTAAGTGTACTGATTATTTAACACTTTTTGGCCAGAGGAGCAAAGTTCATAATATAATAAAAATAAACCGATAACAAAAGTGAAAATACAACATATATCACACGATAACAAAATGCATATCAAAAGTAAATACACATAGAAAAGGAGTAGCAAGACACAAAAATATTCACAATATTGCAATTAATGTGGAAGCATGTACAATGTTTACAGCATTTACAGGGTTGGAGTTATATTAGTATAGTGATACCTATATGTAGTAATTGTAAATATTTCATTTACTGTAAGTCTAAAGACCTACAGCAACTTATCCAAGGTTGCAAAAGCAATTGTAGTGATTTATTTTAGTAGGTGTTCCTTCATTTTAGCCTTGTAATCATTCAGTGTTGTTTGAAAACATATTTGTCCATGTTTAACGAATACCCTTTCCCCATGGTGCTATCAAAATGTGTTCTCATCAAAGTAACGCCATCATACTGACTTTATCCCAAGAATATGATGATTATCTTATTTGCAAGGTTGATTTTAATGAGAGTGGCATAGCAGAATGATTAGTAACCAGTAACAAAAGAAATCTCTTTAAGAGATTTTAGTGGTCACTATGCTAGACAGAAGTAAAAAATTACAGATTTATTTTCTAGTACCTGTAGTTTTTGTGTGTTGGTGCTATAGTGAAGTGTTAATAAAAGTAGGACATATTAACTTTTGGGAATGAGGACATGTCTAGCTATAGAATACCTTGCGGTTTGGGATAATAGTTATAACATTTTATAGCAGTTTCAGTTGTGAGTGTTTTGTTAACTGTGTTGTCTATGTGCCTTGAGAATATTAAGGCAGGATCTAGGAGGGCTCCCAACTATTTTTTTCTGTGCAACATTAGGTACTGGATTATTTGGGTTATCCCTTACAATAATTGGGGTGAGGTGACTGGTCAGTTTTTGAGAAGTAGCAAATAGCACAATGCTAGATTTTTGGGATTAATTATTAATCTTTTATTAGTTAGCCAATTACAGAGATTAGTGAGTTGCTCTGCAATGCGTGTTGAAGTCCAGGAAGGGTTTTTTGCCTATAAAACTATTAGATCATCAGCACACATAATCATGTGGGGTAGGTCAGGAGGTAAGTAATTTAAAAATAATGAGAAAAGTAGGGGGCCAGGAACTAATCCCTGGGGTATTTGAACACTGAGTGTACCTGTATCAGACAGGATATTGCTGTTGTTGTACACCTGGAAAGTACTATTTTCTAGTTAAATTTTAAACCACTGGATAGTATTTAGTACAAAACTGAGTTTGTGTAGTTTATTGAACAGAAGCCATGATATTTGCCATAAAGGATACCAAAGCTATTAATATAGTCAAGTATCTGCTTGTATAAGAATTCTTCAAATGCTTTAGTTAATGATTATAAGTTACAAATGACCTTATAATGTTTTTTGTGCACATGCTATGGGTAATATCACAAATGAGTTCTTAAAGAATATTAGGACTAAGGATTGCATAAGGGATAGGCTGGAGATATGAGTAAGAAGTATGGAAATAGAAAATTAAATAATTTTTTTGGAAGGCAGGGGGCAGTTTGTTAAATGCTGCACCTGAAGTGGTAGTAAATATTGTATGTGCATGTAGAAATTTAATTTTGGAAATTCAAGAGTTTTTTTTTATTTCTTCTGTTAATAAACCTATATTTTATTATACATCTCTGCCTCTAGTGTGTGGGAAGGATTGCTAACCTGGTCTATATGACGATTTCAATTATTGACTGAATGTCCTTTATTCTGCTTTATAGTACACATAAATGATTTCATTGTTTCATGTAAGTATACTCAAACATAAGCAGATAGTTATTGCTTAAATGGAAATAAGTAAAGCAGCAGGCATTTTGCAGTGTTTTATACATTTTCAAAGTATAATAATGTAGTATGTGTAGTATCTAACATTGTAAATATAACTGTGTGCTATGCTCTACGTAACTGTGACAATACTTGTCATAGCTTCATATGTAAGTACCGGGCAATTAGTCTGCAGAGCATTACAAATCTTACTAAAAACTCGTGTTCAGATCTTTCCCCTAAACTCAAGGATGGCACAATAAGGTAGATTGAGGGATAATTTGAGGGGGTCTATATTACTTCAGCAAAATACGTATTCAGCAAATACATCTTCATTGCTCACCAGCCACTGAAATTAACTTCAGCAAACCGTGGAATTTTTCCCATCGTTCAGAAACATTAACCCACCAAATGTATGGAACACAAAAAGCACTAAATCAAATCCATCCAAGTGGGGGCTTCATACCTCCAACCCCCTAACTATATATACCAACTCCAAGATCACACTACAGTGGGAACAGGACAAAGTTGAGAGAATGGCCAAGTGTTTCCGAATCGTGGGAAAAATTCCACGGTTTGAAGTTAATTTCAGCGGCTAGTGAAAGATGTAGACGTATTCACTGAATACATTTTTTGCTGAAGTAATATAGACCCAATCTGGGGCTCTCCATCCAGTTATCTAGATTTACGTTCCCTGCTTGACGTGTACTAGAAGTTTATTCCAGATGTGAGGGATACATTGGGATATGACAGTAGCATACTTAAGGTGGGGTGAAGGAGGCAGCTACCCAAGAGTAAAGTGTTAGGGGGCATGATTGGTCTATTCTGATAGCTCTTTTGTGCACAGTAGCAATAAAATGCCTGTATTGCATTGCCGTTCAAAACTGAGCACTGTAGCTCTCTGTGTGTTATGTATGCTGTAGCAACTGCTTGTTATGACAGTATGCTACAGTTTAAAAGTAGAAAATACTTTTTTTTAAAATCTGAACTGAAGTAACACTCCGTGTGTGTAGTATAAACTATAGCAAAAACAGTTTAAAAGTAGAAAAGACTTCTTGTTTTGAAACTGAAGTGTTGTGCGTGGTATATATGTGGTATAAACTGTAGTAACTATGTACTACAAATGTAGCAAGCAGTTTACTACAATTTAGACTTTTTTTACACTTCATGTTAGAAAAAGATTTTTTTGAGTGGAGTTCCAGATCTGGGAAAGACACTGGATGAGATATTAGCTAACTATACCTCTAATATATCTAATGCATGAATCTATCACATCAACATGTCTTATTTCTGTGTTGATGACGATTTAGTTCCTTTAACCAGGTATTTGACATATCATTTTTTCTGTAAAGGAATAAAAATCCTTTCTTGTAAGTCAAGCCCTACATCTTCTTGCTCTTAACCTACAATCTAATCACTGACTTAATCATAGCTTATCAGTAATAACTGTAATATTGCTTGAGTTTTACATATTTTGCTGTTTAATTTGTTCAGAGTGGGTGAAGTGGCCTCATTCTTAAACAGTTTCTGGGGTTCCAGCATGATGAAGCCCAACCATGGTTATTGATTTATTATGTAACAGTTTAACAGGTTGGCCAATAAGTTCAGCTCATAATTTTACTGTCAGAAGCCCAAGAAAAGTATTATTCTTCACAGTGTGTCATACCAGACATTCTGTAAAGTACTAGCCTACCTTATTTAGCCTCATTTGTGACACCAGATATTTTAGCCTTAACTAGATGGAACAGTCTATTGCAGTTCAATTGATATGGCAGACTTTTCCAGTACATAAATTTTATGAATTCTGTCTGGGACAGAAACAACAGCTTATGTACCACAGCAAAAAATGCACAATGCAAAAATAGGGTAATGAATGTATTTCCTATCTGTCAGATGAGTGTACTCATTTGAAGGCATTAATACCAAAAAATCAATTAGCTCAGTTCCCCTATTGTCATATAAGTAAATAACAGCTTAGCAAACATAAAAAGCTGATTGGTTAAAGAGCTGAAATATTAATCACATAGTCCCCAAACCAAATATTGTCCTAATACCCAGTAACAAATTTCATTTACTCACAGCATTACAACAGCTGCAGAAAAATCTCACAATTTTTCATCTCTACTGGTATTTTACTTGCAATATGTTAGTTTCACTCTCCCCACATATCAAGCATTCAGAATAACTCAGCCATTTCTGTAATACATTCGTCTGATTCATCCTGTTATGTCAAACCATCTAGGTGCATGCCTGAAATGTCCTCTGCACTGACACTTTTAACATGTGCTTTAAAGATGGTGGTTACTACCCTCGGCACTATTGTAAACACTAAAGCTATGAAACATTAAATAGAACCTCTTTCTTCCATGCTTTCATGTGAATGTTCTCATGGTAAGCAAACTTTCAGCTATGTGCAGCCAAATTGCATTTCCTGATACAGAATGAATGATTACCATTGACAACTAGTAACAGTTGTCTCATTCTGATTGTATCCATTTACTTCTGCTAGACCACTTATGGACTATTGCCTTCTAATTATAGATCCTTTGATTTCAGATGATCAACTTTACATACAAGTACTACTGTCCTTGTAGCAGTTATTTCATTTATCCTCTTGTTGCTATATTCTAGATACATGCATCATAACCTTCAGGGGTTGTGTACTTAAAGAATAATGTGAAAGAAGCACTTTATTGCTGATTATGTACAGTTTCTATATCAGTTTTTAAACCTGCAGCACATTATCATAAAAATATCATAAGATGAGAAAAACATGTTTAGTCCTTTCAGATTCACAATTTATCTTTACTTTTAGATTCAAAGATCATAATTTTTATGTTTCCCCAATCTCCTGACAAAGTAACAAACACACCAACTTCACCTAAGAAATAAGTTTTACATTAAGAGGGTTGTTTTGCACTCTGGTAGGAGCAGAGGGATGATTTAACCCATCCTAGTTGGGAACTGCTGTTGGAAGGCTTATTGTGTGTTTATTTGATTGGACTGAGGGCTTAACTGTGTAAAATTGTTTCTTCCTACTGATATAAAAGCCTTAAATTTTTGTGACACTGTGCTAATTTATTCAGAACTTCCCTGTGCCTGGCTTGGACACATGCGACTACAAGACTTGGATTGCTTCTAAAGCTATCTGCACTTACAAAGCTGATATAAGTATTTTTTTTGCACTTGCTCTAACTGTCACTTTTTTTCAGCCTGTACTTGTTAAAGAAATGCCATCTGTTTATTGCAGTACTGCTCTTAGGTTGTTTCAGCAGTGTTCTGATATTTCCTAACCTCATCTGATACTGCAAAAGCTGCTCTTAGTTTGCCAAAGTTTTCCTTAGCTTGCCAAAATATTTCTAAGTTTTGCAAAGTTCTTCCATGTTTGCTGAAGATCTCCTATGCTAGCACATTTTCTTCTGCATTTTGTGAACTTTTCTCAGGGTTAGTGCACTTATTTCTAAGGATTCCTGATACTGCAGGGATTTGCCTTTTGTTGTAAAGCATTTGCTACTGTACTGTACTATTAAGAGAGTTTGTATGCACTTTGGTGAGGGCAGAGGGCTGATTCAACCTATCTGAGTTGGGAAATGCTAGTGGAAAACTTTTTGTGTGTTTATCTGATTGGCCTGAGGGCTTAACTGTGTAAAAGTATTTCATCCTGAGGGTTGTATGTAAGCAACCCTCTCCAGTTTAAAGTCATCTATAGGAAATCCTCTCCATAGTCTCCCACTGTTCACAGCTGCTTGAAGAGCAGCCAGTGTGTGCAGAGGGCAGTACTGCTGCAGGTCATGTAAAAATGTATTACTAAACACTCTCACTTAGATCTTTAAGTGACTCTCCCTTACTCCTTGTCATGTACTAAGGATCTGGTATAACGGATAGGTGCTTCCCTGTTATTTCTGTTTCTGGTCTAGTGGATATGGGCATCCTGAGGCAGTGTAAGGCAGTGTGAGGCAGTGACTCTATAGTCAGGCACACTGATGTCCCACTCACTAGGCTGGACAAGGAGAAAGTTACTGTTAGCTGCCTTTTGGGACCCAGAATCCGCCACATAACACAAGCAGTCAGGTCACTCCAGAACAAGTACAAATATGACTCTGTCATTGTTCATGTTGTTGTGAATGACCTGAGACGTACCTCCCTGAGCTACATAAAAAGAGACATGGAAGAGCTCTCTGATAATGTAGCCCAGGCGGATATGACCCTGATCCTGAGTAGCATCCTGCCCTCACCAAGAATGATACCACAGTATAAAGAAAAAATGATCAATTTCAACAATTGGCTAAGCTTCTGGTGTCATTCAAAGGGGATCCAGTGTCTGTCAGCCTGGGACAACATGCTCAACAAGCCTTGTTGCTCCGCTAGAGATGGCTTGTACCTGTCACCCCTAGGCTTTCGAATACTGGCCAAGGCTCTTGCTGCCCCCATAGTGCCTTTTTTAGGCAAGGGTCAAAAGTCAAATCCACCTCCGTAAACAGCACAAATAAAAAAATGAAGGTTATGCTACTCAATGCCAGGAGTTTAAATCTCAAAATGCATGCACTCAAAGCACTCCTCAGTATGGAAAATGTCGACATCTGTGCAGTAACTGAAACCTGGTTCAAGGCTCCACAGAGCACCCCAGCACTACTGGGCTACAACTCATACCACACATTTTGGCCACAGAACATGGACTGAAACACAAAAGGAGGGGGTGTATCCATATTCATCAAGGATACCTACACCTCCAGGTTAGTGGTGCAGCATGATACCTCTGAGATCATCCATGTGCAACTAACATCGGGCAAATCTGCAATGCAAATTGTGGCCTGCTACAGATCACCCTCCATGACCGAGGACCACTACTCTGCCTTTCTAGAGACATTGGAAAACATGAAGGTCCTACCGAACACCCTGATATTGGGTGTATTCAATTACCCTACCATTAACTGGGAAAACTACTTAAGTACAAAATCCCAGGTCCAGCACTTCCAGGAATTTATCAACTCAAATGCCCTGGATCAGCTGGCAAACTCCCCTACCAGAGGTGAAAACGTATTGGACCTGGTCATCACCAACATGGGCGACAGGTGTTCCGCACCGGTGGTCAAACAGTCACTGGTTAGATCAGACCATAAACTAATCACTCTGGATGTCCACACCACACCACCACCCCCAACCAAGGAAACCACAGTGAAAAACTTTTCTATAGCAAACTTCACCTAACTTAAGATGGAGGTGGTAAGTTTCATAGCCTCACACTAAAGGATAACAGTGTCCGAGATGCAGGAACCTTTACAAATACACTCTATGAGCACCTACAAAGATGCATGGATCATACCATCCCTAGCAAAACCAAGACTCACTCCCCTAAGAGAAGAAAACCAGTCTGGTGGATCCCTGCCATAAACAGGCTATACAATAGAAGGAGGAAACTAGTTCAGAAAAAAAGCAGATCCCAAGAAGGAAAGACATCCCTGATCAGTATCAGTAATAAACTAAGGTCCCTCATAAAATCTTCCAAGGCTAACTTTGAAAGAAAAGTAGCCAAGGATTTGAAAGATAACCACAAAGCCTTCTTTAGCTATGTCAAGAATCTAAGTGGCAACTTGCAGATATTCTCTGAGCTAGTGCAAAATAGCACAAAATATACTGAACCTACTGATATTGCCAACATCCTGGCAGATAGATTAAGTGCAAACGTCACCCCCCTCTCACCCCCAAAAGGGCCCACAACAATACCGGAAAAGTGTAGTGTGTCAGAAATCACAGATGCACAGGTAAAAACAGCACTTTCAAAAGCCAAAAGTACAGCATCAATGGGGCCAGATGATGTCCCAGGCTGCATCTTGCATGAACTCTAGAACGAACTAACCCCCCCAGCTAAACACACTGTTCAACCTCAGCTTCTCCACAGGCTACGTGCCCATAGAATGGTGCACAGCAATGGTTATTCTGCTCCACAAAAGAGGGACCACAACTGACCCTGGTAACTATTGCCCCATAAGCCTGACTAGCCTGGTCTGCAAGGCTATGGAGCGCTTCATCATGGAACTCATTAACAAAGACATTGGGAACTTCCAAACACTTGACCCGACAAAGTTCGGCTTTGTTAAGGGCAGATCATGCCTACTAAACCCGGGTGACTTTTGCGAGACAGTCACCAAGGCCATAGATGAGGGGAAGGTGGTTCACACAGCCTACCTTGACCTCACCAAGGCTTTTGACACCATTCCCCACTCAGGAATTATAGAAAAGCTCACCAGCTTGAACATAAATCCCTACGTCACAAGATGGGTTGCCAACTGGCTTACAGACAGAACTCACACGGTAAGAATAGCGGGCTCCAGGTCCAACTCTAAACCAGTCACAAGTGGTGTCCCACAAGGCTCAGTCCTGGGACACCTACTGTTCAGCATATACTTCTCCGAAGTACAGGCAAACACAGGAGGACTATGGCTAACCATGTTTGCTGATGACTGCAAACTGGGAGCCGTAATTGACTCTCCAGCTGACACAGACATTCTCCAAAAGGGCCTTACTGAGACAGACACCTGATGTCAAAGTCATGGTCTCAAGATAAATGCCAAAAAATGCATAGTCATCCCATTTGGGAAAAACAAAACACCCATGAATTACCACATAGGTGGCAGCCCCCTTAATACAGAAGAGGTAATAAGAGATCTGGGGACCCAGGTAGATAGTAATCTCTCCTTTGACAATCATATTGCCAAAGTAGTTAGTAAATTCTTCTATGTAGCCCATCTAATTACTAAAGGGTTCGCATCTAGAAATAAAGAGGTTATAATGCCCCTCTACTCGTCACTCATCAGACCCATCATAGAGTACAATGCCCCATTTGGGATGTACCTCACAAGACACTTCCAACAGCTGGAAAGACCACAAAAGTACCTCACAAAAAGGATTACTGGCCTCAAACATATGTCCTATGCAGCCTGACTGGAAAAACTCTGGCTGTACTCAGTGGCATATTGCTTACTCAGAAGTGATCTCTGCCTGACTTACAAAGCTATGTCCAACTCAGAATTGACGGACATGCTCCACCTAAAGAAATCCAAGTCGCTGTGAGCCACTCACTCTAGTGAGCTAAACCTCACCACAACAATAAGTAGAACATGCTGGAGGGATAGATTCCTGTCACAGTGACTCCCCATGCTTTGGAACAAAATTCCTAACTACATTAGGCAGCGCCCCTTACTAACACTCTTCACGAGAAACCTTGACGAGTGGATGGGTAACAGAAAATACACAAAAAAAAACCAAACCAAACACAGTGAAAAGCACAATACCAGTAAGGTTAATACATAAGTACTTTTATTTAATACATAAGGTAATATACATCCCATAGTGTGTACCATCCAATAGGATTCTTCCCAAGGGATTCTTCCCAAAAATTCAAATTGTCTCCTATATGAAAAATAAAAAGAAGATAAAAGGTTATAAAATAAGACAGCATTATTAATGACAGTATATGTGATTTGAGTAGTAACCATAGTTAGTAAGAACAAATAAAAATAAAACACATAACTTTACAGATGGTCATTCAAACCAGGTGAAAACAAAGCACCCAATTTTATGATTCAATACTTCTCTTTTTTTGTAAGGACTGAGTGCCAACCTTGTTTATTGGATGTGTCACCAAGAATCCTATCAATAATGGCGAACTGGAATCTAGCTGAGTTGTGGTGTAAACAATCCCCAGGATTCACGAAGCCTCCGTGTAAGAGTTATAACTCTTACACGGAGGCTGCAGTTAAACGGAGTGATGTCAGCATGCTTTGCATATTCATGAGAGCATGCTGAATCACACCTAAGTCTAACACGGTCCGTGTAAGACAGTAGGGGGCGTGTCCGTAGGCTGATCCCTGCAAGCGGACACGCCCCCAGAAGTGTAAAAGTGCCCAAAGTAAACACCCACAACAGAGTCCACGGAAATGTGAATAAACACAACACAACACATGCCCCCACAGACTATGAACATAAAATATATATAAATGAACATGTTATATATATTTTTTAAATTGTAAAGATGTTTAACCGTGAGTGCACTCGTTTGCGCGGGCATGCCCGTAGCGCAGCTACAGTTAGCAGTCAGTGGGAAAGCATATAAGAACTAAATATGCAAAATAAACCAGGAAGCAATAGTGTAGCGGTAGAGATGTTGGCTGCAGAGCCGGCATTCATGGTTCGAACCCCCACAACACCAATTTTTTTTTTTTGCAAAATAAGCAGGAAACAAGTCCCTGACAAATATGTACACATAAAACCACAAGTTATGTAAAATGTAATGAAATAGTCCATTTATATTGAAGACATGTGAGGTAACAAAAGAAGAAAAAATGCCAGATATGCCCATAGCTGAGCTACAGTTTAACAGAGTAAGTACATGTGCCCGTAGATGAGCAGTGGTTTAACTGGTGCAAAATGAGTGCCCGTAGCTGAGCAGTGGTTTAACATGCTAAATCTATGTGCCCCTAACTGAGCTAAGCGTAATATGCATGCCTATCGCCAAATGAGGCTTAAAGCAGCATACCCCATTTGCGCGGAGCTGTGCACCGCGCAAACAAGCTAACCGACGGGCAATGTTGAGCAAGCCGTATCAAAACTGCCTTTACACAGACACACACCTCAGCATGTCTAGACAGTCATGAAAAATAAAAAGCAGTGGCCAGGTTCGAACCCAGGATACTATACACCATAGTCAAGGTACAGAACCACTAAGCCATGACAGCAGTACCTGTAAATGCAATAATAGCTAATATATAGGAATGAATGCAAACTAGAGCATGACAATGCAGGTTTACTGAAGTTGATACAATTCCAAAATGGCCAATCACAGATATGTGCGGGAAAAATGGACTATATAAGCCCCATAGGCAGGAATACACAGCATAAACGATTGTAGAACTGACCTGCAGGCAGAATGACAGGAGTAGGAGAGGGTAGTCGCTTTCAAGCACAGAGGTGGGGTGTTGAGGAGTCCAGGTACATGGTCTGGCTCCTAGTCCATAATCATGAGGCCCAACTCATGCAGGGCCAGGTCCTCTGGGGAGCATACAGGGCTGAGGCGTGGGACCGGTTGGCTCATGATCTCACCAGTGCCACAGGGATTCCAAGGACTGGTGAGCAGGTCCATCACCACCATGCGGACCTGAAGAGACGCAAGCAGGACCAACTGAACCTTTGGATCCAGGAGGCCCGGCAAACACCCAACGCCCCACTACTGATTAAGTAACATTTAATTATGTATGTATGAAATTAAACTAGCTGATATTATGGAGATGTGTATTCCAATATTACTTCATTTATATTACAGCTGCAGGTGTCCGTTCTGCGAACCGCAGAGCCTATGGCGATAGGCTGGTGCGGTTGCACCACCAGGCAGGTCAGTAATCCACTACCAGTAACTGTAAAGAAATATAAAAGTATGACAGTCAGCAAAAGAGTGCAGTGTAGTCAGTAAGGAATAAAATCTGCAAGTAACAGTGTGAAAGTGTATGCAAGTATTGCTTGATTACAAGAGTTTTCAGTCTGTAAGTTTAACCTAAACATGAAACTGTCTGACATATATTCTGAAATAAAAATGCCCTGCCTGTAAGAAAATAGTACACAACCTGCAGCAGGCTGAAAAGTATCGCTGCAGAAGATGATGAAATCACATGTGTGAAATATATCCCTGTGGAAATACTGAAACATGACAGAAGTGAGACTGCTGGAAAGGATTGTAATAACTACTGTTAAAACATGTCAATAAAGCCTAGAAGTACCATCCTGAATAGTAAAATGAAAGCAAGTGAGAGAGTGTGAGAAAGTGCCATGAATCCAGCAATACAGTAGTGATAACCCCTGAATAAAGTATACTGCAGTCAAGACAGAATGAAATGCATGTGAGATTCAAAACGAAATAGCAAAATCTGTTCAAAGTGTTGCTGCATCTGGAATGTGTATCCCAAAATCAGGATATGTTGCTCTCAGTCTGCAATATGCAGATAGGATGTTTGTCTGATATACCAAACATCCACACTTGTCTACAACTATATAAAGCAAATGTAGCCCTGATGTAGCTGAACAAAGCTAGATATGAATGTGTATGAAGAACCATAAAATGTATATTGATGTTGCAGTAACAGTCCTATCACCAAGTTGAAATAGTTATCATATAGGAAACTGTAGTTAGAACAGTAGTGTGTATATAACTGTAGCTATTAGAAATGTACAGCATATGTATTGTTATTTGAAGGTGTTAATATTACTTTCTTTACCCCACCCTATAACCACATATAACCCATTCCACGTGAAAATGGTATGTGCAATCACAATTAACACCCTGGACGTTTGTCCTGTTGGGTCATATATATTTGCATGTCTGTTGATGCATCTGCCCTGTTCATACATCCACACCTGATGGCCTGTTGCCATCAATTAACCCTGCATGTTGTTGGACTGTGTATTTCTGTTCAAATTATGCATGTGTTATGCACGCTGTTCAATGGTGTGAATATCTGGGTGTTTGGTTAATGGGAATACTAATGCATGCTGTTACAACTAATTGAGAATGGTATTATATGTCACTAACCCAAACTGTCATGACATAATGCAAAACATAGTATGACAGGGAAGGCGGGTTCCAGCGGACCCACCTCTCCCACCTCAGCTGGCAAGTGCACCTGGCACTAGTGCCGAGTCCGGACCCTCCTCCGGTGGCCCTGTGCCACCTGCGGGTGGAAGCGCTGCAGGGGATGGGGCTCTCCCCCCCTCTGCAAGTGTGGCCGGAGGACTACCACTCACCCTCCGTAGCGTCCAGACTGTGGTGCGTAGGGAGATTCGGGACTCTGTTCTCGAGCCCCTACACCAGCTCGAGGCATGGGTGGCGCAACTAACGGGCATGCCTGTTGCCCCGCCTACACAGCCCCCAGCACAGCCCCGTCCTGGGCAGTGAAGGAACAGTGGCAACTGCCTATGGGTGGGGATATCAGTTCCACTGTTGCCATCTGTGGGCTCATGGGCTCTGGATATCCATACCTCTGTCCCCGTCAATTGTGTAACCCCCCCACACGTGTCATACACCGCCCCTGTATGCATCTTGTTTGTCTTGTCTGTTTACCTACCCAACCTACCTCCCCAGCTGTACCGACTTCCTTCACCTGACATACCACTCTCACCTGAAAAAAAAAAAAAAAAGGGCACTCTGTACCCACAAAAAAATTACACCCCATACATAGCTGCCCATTCCGCACACATGTCTACTGGACATGGAACCTATCAATTACAATTGGCTGTACAACAAGTATTATTGTTGTCCTGACACCTCTCTCAGGGGTGGAAGGTTTCAAATGTCACACCAAATTACATAAATATGCACAGCTGTTGCTGATGAAGAAATGGGCAGCTATGGGCCTTACCTACATCCCTCCTGCACATCCCAAGCTTGTTTCCCTACTGTCTTACCCTCTTTGTGACCCCTTTTTCAACACTTTCCTGTCTCCCCATTTTCTTTTCTTTCAAAGAAAATAGCGGTGTCAAGAAGAGTAAGCACGCTTAAGCGGTTGTAAGTGGGTGTGCATGGAGCTAACCGCCAGTGCGCATGCGTGAGCTCCGCAAACCAGCTAACCCGGTTACAACTGCTTAAAAGTGCCTTAGTCACTTTGATTGACAGGTCCTGTACTCAGCTCAAAAGCAAAATAAAACCCCACTGTGAGTCCCGAACCCAGGACCTTGGAAACAGTAGTCTGCATGACTTACCACTAAGCCATGACTCTTATACAAGAGCATTGTGCTAAAATAAATATATCATGTAATAGTAGGAATGAATGTAAAGGGAATATAGATGTGTAGTACACAAAGCATGCCATTTAGAATTACTATCAAAACTAGTGGAGTTCCATAATAGTAGTGTGTGAACAGAAACAGCCATGCTAGTTGGAAGCTAGTAGGTAATAATGTCACTATAGCACCTTGCAAGACACACACATACTCACAGCAGGATAAGCACTGCCCATACCCCACAACCTCTTACAGCAACACATCTGGACCAAGTAATAAAATATGTGGTGCAAAGGCCCAAAACCATGGACACATTACAAATAATGTTACAACAAACGCAGACAGTTCAGAGAGTAACGGGGTCTGCACTTTGTGGGATGTTTGGAAGGGTATGCAGTCTGAAACTTGAATGTTTGTTACCATATTCTGACTTGAGCCCAGAGTGACTTGCCAGAAAAAAGGTGTGCATGAGATATTGACCAAAATATGAGGCAGAAATGTGGACAACCTGCAAATATCTGTACACATGACGGGTCTGACACCACCATATTTGAATAGTTAAGAGCCTAGACATAGCAACAGTGAATGACTTACAGAGATGCCCCACAGACCCCATGTGAAATGTACAAACAGTAGGCAGAAAGGTGTAACACATGCAATGGTAACTATGGAGTCCTGAAAGTATTCACCACTTGCATGGCAGAAAAAGTGTAGTAATACATATGCTCATGCTAACCCACAGTCACAACTGCAGCATACCAGACATTTTAATGGGTGTACCCCACTGATATGTACCATTCCATGAGGCACATAACAGATGAACCTGAAAGTCTCTGGGGCCTGCTCAGCAGTATACTCAAATACCCTAATAGATGTCAAGGCCCACACCATGGCCAGACCACACTGCATGCTGTAACACCCTATCAGATATAGCAAGCATTCCAAGGTGTGAATGTTCATGGAAAATAGGAAAGCTACAGCAGCACACTACAGTCAAGACACCTAGCAGGCATACAAGTAGTGACGGTAAAGGGCAACTATTGAAGCCTTAGCAACAAAGTGCAAGCAAAAGTGAAAGGAAAGCACACACACACACACACGTTAACAGTAGTAGTAGTTGTAGGTGTCAGTGTACATACACAGTTAGTACAGGAAACTGGAGAAATGAATGGAGGAATGTTAATCTACAACACACCTGGAAATATGAGAGAGATACCAACCTTTACACTCACAGAACATTGTCCACAGCATAACAGCATGGTCCCTGCCCTTAAAATCTGAAAGGGCTACGCCTATCTCACATACCTTTTTATAGCACTGTTCTGAAATCACAGTGAGAACTGCAATCAGTACACAACTGGCTGCATGCAATTAGCAAATGCTGGCTAACAATTGGTGCAGAGGCCATCACATGGGCATATGCAGATACCTACAAAAGTATGCTGTACTCCCAGTCCACACATGCAATACTTTCATTGCACCCTGAGAAGGACGTGAGAGACAGACAGAGAGAGAGAGAGAGAGAGAGAGAGACAGAGACAGTGAAAACTGCAATTAAGCAGACACAAACAAATTGTTCAGCAACAGCTACCTGAAAGCTGACAACTGGGAAGTGGAGCAGCAGGACAGAGAACCAGACAGCAACACAAGCAGCTGTGACAAACACAGGTAATGTAAAGTAATACTATAAAGGTCTACATACTGTGAACCCTCCATATGTGTCAATGGTCTGTATCCATATGTATATGAAGATGTGTAAAGGGCAGGGGACATACAGCAACTATCAGTGAAGGCTGTACATACATTTGTATGTGAGAGCATCTATGTGCACATATCAATGTTGTTTGATTGTAGGTTGTAGTGCCATGTACAAAGTAGGTTTCACAGTTATGTATGTTTAGCAGTATGTTAGTGTGTGTATACAGTATGGTAGACAAATATGTTGATATACCTGTCTAACATATGGATACGTATGTATGTCAACATATGTATGTGTATATATATATATATATATATATATATATATATATATATATATATATATATGATATGCATATATGTATACATACATAGAGAGAGATGTAGGAATACATAGACAGATGTAGATAGAATATTGTACAAACATATCTATGTAATGCACACATACAGATATAGATATATGTAGATACATATACATAGACAGACTGATCTGACTACCTACAGGTATGACTGTATATGACGACCTGCAACACAGCCTGTCCCACCCCCTCTGTCACTCCCCTGTGTCCCCCCCTCCACATCTATAGCAATATATGTACATCAATATATATATGTGTATGTGTATATGGACATATATATATATATATATATATATATATATATATATATATATATATATATATATACATATAGATATATCTATATACATATATATATATATATATATATATATATATATATATATATATATATATATATAGAGAGAGAGAGAGATGTATATAAATTCTGAGTGAGGCACATGTGTACAGATGTATTGCAACAGGTGCCTGGTGACAAAGGCATGGAGTGAACACCAGTGTCAAAACCGGAGTACCATACCACATTCCAGATCACCTACACCAATAACCACCTGATATGTGATTGGCTGCCCACCACTGCATGTGTCAGGGGTGAACAGGGTCATAAATGTGTACAATAGTGGCCCCAATGATATTCACAGTGGCACACTATCCCTGGAATACCTGCACATGGTATGTGTCAGCGGACATGGTGAGTCAGCTATAGACATGTAGGTTGGTGTACCCCTCCACACCACATAATGGATGCCATGGTATGGACCTCACATGACAGCTACAGATATGGAGAAGGACACAGTGACATGTACAACACTGTGACAATGCACTCAAACACATTACCAATGCACAGTGACTGACAACACCACAGAGTACACATATGCTACCCACATAGAGGTTACCACTCCCGGATTTACATATGGAAGTCACACCCATGACAGATGTCCAACAACCATAGTAACACCTCACACCATCCACAACCTAAATGTCTGCTGTGTGTCGTCCGTGCCACTGCAATAGAGTGCACATGTGGAGGTAAGAGTTCCTACCCACAGATAAGACATACCCTGCAATAAACCACACAGTGTTAAGAAGCAAGACTCCCATGAGTACATGTCACACATACCCCTGCTGAATGTTAGTCAGATAGGTAATATGCCATATGAGTCACCCTGTGTAACTGTGTGACAGCAGCAGGTACCATCACACCACATGTGTCACAATGGTCAGGGTAGCAGAACAGTATGCTGCTGTCGTCCCAGGGGCAATAGCATATTGTATAGTATTGTATTGTAATGTAATGTATTGTGTTGTATTGTATTGGTATGTTGAGGTGCCTCCTTCGTGGAGTGGAACCACTGCTGCTGTGCGCCAGTGTACAGGTACATATCCTGTAGTCAGGCTAGTGTTACATAGCACTTCTATATGTGTGTTTAGCTCCTGTCAGAGTTTATGTAGCATGCAACTGGGGATACCGTCAGGTCCCATCCATGTTGTGTATTCTGCTGCCCTGAGGGTGGCTCTCACCTGGACATCTGTGATGACAGGGAGGTTACAGTCAGCTGGGATAACTATGCCTTATTTTGGGGGAGAGGGTGGGGTGACACCTGCACTGAACCTGTCTGCCACAATGTTGTCGATATCTGTGGTGTCAGTGAAATATTTGTTGTTGTGTACTACCTATGGGCATAGAGGATGGATCCTGACCAGGTTGCTAACATAACTGAAGAAGGCCTTCTGGTTATCTGTAGTGTCCCTCTTGATTTCCCTCTCAAAGTTGCCCATGTGTTTTGTATGATGGAAAATAGATCCTTACTAGTGCTGCTCAGACATGCCCTCCCTTTATGGAATTATGCTCTGTCTTGCAGTAGCTTCCATCTTCTGTAATACAATCTGTCTATGGCTGGGGTCCACCAGACAGGATGCTGTCCCTTTGTGGAGAGTGTCTTGGTCATATATGGGATTGCATGATCCATGCATTCTCGGAGATGTCTGTAGAAAGCAATTGTGTAGGGGTCAGCATTGTGGGTTGTATCTGCCACTGGCCCAGTGGGCTGAAAGGATACCATGTCACTGTTACAAAGTGTAAAGTTTGTATCTGTAATGTTATGCACTATAGTCATTTGTGCTGGTGGTGGAGGTGGGATATGTATATCCAGGGCAATCAGTGTGTGGTCACCTCACAGTAGTTGATGATGTAGGCCATACAGTACCTAGATACAAACCCCCAGAGTGAGGAGGTGCTCTTGACCTGAATCAGTGTTCTGACTGCTGGGGTTTGGTAGTATGTCGTATGGAGTCTGCCAGGTACTGTTGCACAGTTGCTGGCTGAGCACTGATACCTGGCCATCTACATGTGTATCCACCAATAGACAGACAGATGCTACATATGTGAGATATGTTGTATCATAACAGTCGAGTAGCATGTGTAGTATGTGTGCCAGATTTTGCTGACATATATTGCTGATACCAGGTTATTTTCTTTCTCAGGTACATGGCCCACCCGCGGAATCCCACCTACTCCGCAGCTGAGGATGAGGAGATACACCAGAGCCTGGTGCGGGATTATGCAATACTCTTTTCCCGCACCAGCCAGAATCAGCAGGAGAGGGCTGCACTGTGGC
This sequence comes from Protopterus annectens, assembly GCF_019279795.1. NCBI lineage: Eukaryota > Metazoa > Chordata > Ceratodontiformes > Protopteridae > Protopterus > Protopterus annectens. The sequence goes on from NC_056739.1 coordinate 1,456,658,034, forward strand.
AAGACCTTGTCTGTCTGGTAGATGACATAGGCACGCATAATAGGACATATGAGCAGGTATGACATCACTGTAGTGATTTAATTAGACATGTCCGTCAGCGTGCGTCGGATATCCACAGGCAACAGGTCGCCACAGGTGGTGGGGTGGCTACACATCCCCCACTCACCAGACTGGAGGGACTACTCATGAGTGTAGTGGCTCCAGTCCGCCAGCAACAACAACTCTCTGCTCTTTGTGTGCATGTAGGTGTGTCTGTGTCTGTGTGTTGATATCACACATACTGTACAATTGTGTGAAACTGTGTGCATGTGTGCATGTGTGCACCTGTGCATGTGTGCATGTGTGCATGTGTGCACTTGTGCATGTGTGCATGTGTGCACCTGTGCATGTGTGCACCTGTGCATGTGTGCATGTGTGCATGTGTGCATGTGTGCACCTGTGCATGTGTGCACCTGTGCATGTGTGCATGTGTGCACCTGTGCATGTGTGCATGTGTGCATGTGTGCACCTGTGCATGTGTGCATGTGTGCATGTGTGCACCTGTGCATGTGTGCACCTGTGCACGTGTGCATGTGTGCACGTGTGCATGTGTGCATTTGTGCACCTGTGCATGTGTGCATCGCTGGTAATGTGTAGACATTGTAAACTGTGTTTCCTGTTTCCCTCCCACAGGTTCTGTTGCTGCTCTGGTGTCATGTAGCAGGGAACCTGAGTCAGGTGCCGTGGGTACTGATAATGATGACATCTGTGTAATGGCACAGGAAAGTATGCCAGGGTCCGCCATTGGTCAGCCGATTGACAGTACACAGCTGTCGACCCCATCAATGCGCACAGTTATCCTGCCAATATACCCTTTGTCACCAATGTCCCTAGGTGATGGACAGCATACAGTGGGCATTGACTAGGGTAATGTGGTATCTGTGGCACATGCCTCCCCACACAGCAGCCATGGGCATGGCCCAGAGATGGTACCACACAGACAGATGTCCAGGGGTTCTCGTGGGAGCATCCGTGGGCGTACTGCCCCTGTCAGACGTGCCCACAGAGGTCTTACAACCTCAGCTATGTTTCAGGCTGTCATGCAGGCACAGTCACGTATGGAACGGTACACCAGACAGGGTCTGAGGGAGCTGACAGCATGTCGCACAGCCATGACTGACAGTATGTGTGACATTGCGGCTGCCATCCGTGATTTCACCGATGTCATAGACAGACGTTGTGGGGACATATTAGACCGGTTCCACAACTACATGTCCATGAGCCAGGGCGATGGTGGGCGGTTGAGGTGTCGACGTGGCCGTATGCCAGCAACAGCAGCAGCTGGCAGCCGTCATAGATGACAACAGGGCCGCGGCCGCCCCCGTAATGCCAGCAGTAGCCCCAGCAATGCTGGGTCTGTGCTGTCATCAGACCACCCCAGGAGACCACGTGCACGTGGCTCTGGCCAGGCCCGACAGGGATCTGTGTCCAGTCAACGAACACCTGCTTCTGATGACAGTACCCAGTCTGGGTTGGTACTGGATACGGTCCGTAGCACCCCTGCAAGGCACAGGTACCGTGTCCATGGCCAGAGACACTGATCTGTATGACCTGGCAGGTACAGTCTGTGGCTGTCCACAAACACCAGTATATGGCAGCCATGAGGTGGAACTGTGTGCATCCAAACACACATGCGAATTGACAACACCTAGGGCTACCGCATACATGCACACACTGCATCAACATTGCCCCACCTTCTACTGCTGTCCCTCACCAACACACATGCACATATATGTCAATTGGTGGTATCGGTGGCTGACTCAGGCATACCAAGTTCACACCCTGTGCATATGATGAAACTGTGCCACCTCCTGCAATCTGTAACAACTGTGCAGGTACAGGTTAACATGTTGCTGATGCACAGGGTGACCACATAGATGTGTAGTAATAGTATCATGTTGTTAACAGTACTGTGTGCTGAATTAATTGTGGGTATATCACAGCATGCCTGATGCAGTAAGTGTGTGATTGTCATGTCCTGTTGTCTACACCCATGGCAAGTACCATAGTGTATCATCTGCACATGTTGGCATACTGGTGGTAATGATGTCAACAGAAGGCTACATACATAGGTAGCACAGGGGATAGGGTAATGAATGTAGTAATACACAATGATGGACATGTAAATTGCAAGTGGCATGTTGCCCACACTAGACTCCGCAATGCAGATGTTTGAGGATGTTGATATGTGTGCAGTACTACACGACTGGTACAGGACACACAGGAGCACCCTAGCACTGCATGCTCACATCTCATACCATGCTAGACAGCCCCAACACACATAACTAACTGTCACAGGAGGGAGAGTCCCCATATATGTCAGGGATACTGTGGTGGCAGGCCAGGGAGCATACATCCTACTAAGTATGGAACCACTGAGTGAAGGCTCAGTATCTGTTATTTGACATGTGTATTACTGCAGGCATGAGCACATGGGTTTCCATCCAGTTATTGTACATCCTGACAGTACATGGTCTGTACACTTGTGTGCACTGAGACTGGACCCTAGCCATCTGACCCGTGTATTTCCATGTACATGTGCATAGTGCCTGCATATTTGCACTGTTACCTACTGGAACTGGTACAGCTTGTTTGTTGTATAATGGACTACATGCAGCCCTGTTTACTGTAGCTTTGTTTGCATGCATGTTTGCTTGCAATTACCCTGGAATACTGATCACACCTGCAATGCATAGTTATAGAGCTTCTGTGGACTCCTAGTGCCATCTGCATAGCCTACTATATGTATGTCCATGTCCCACTTGACAGGATGTCACTGTTTGTCCTGTTCACATGTACATTGCCTGTGACACAGTGCATATGACTTACCTGGCATGTGTCCACGTGAGCAGTCATATATGCTACTGCTAACTAATCACAGGCACTACACCTTCACATATTCATCTTCTGTTGAACTACCTGCTTTGCTAGGGATGGCCTGCACCTGTCACCCCTGGGCTTTCAGATATTGGCAAAGGCTCTTGCTACCCCCATAGTGCCTATGTTAGGCAGGGCTCAAATGACAAACCCACCTTCATAGGTATCACAAGGGATAAGAAACTAAGAGCAATGCTACCCAACGCCAGAAGTCTAAACCTCCAGATGCATGCACCCAAAACATTCCTTGGCATGGAGAACATCGATATCTGTGCAGTAACAGATGCCTGGTTCAGGGCTACTGAGAGCACACCAGCACTACCAGGTTTAACCCGGTTGATTTCTTTGAAACAGTCACCAAGGCCATTGACGAGGGGAAGGTGGTTCACACAGCCTACCTGGACCTTGCAAAAGCCTTCACAACAATGCCCCACTTGGGCATTCTAGAGAAGCTCACCAGCTTAAATATAAGCCCCTATGTCACTAGATGGATTGCACAGTGGCTCAAGGACAGAACCCACATGGTTAGCATTGCTGGACCATGCCAGACTCCAAACCAGTTACGAGTTGTGTCCCACAAGACTCAGTCCTGGGACCTCTCTTGTTTGGTATATATTTATTGGAGGTACAGGCCAACATGGACGGACTGTGGCTGACCAAATATGCAGATGACTGCAAACTGGCCACCATAATCGACTCTCCAGCCGACACAAGCATCTTCCAAAGGGGCATCATAGAAACAGACAACTTGTGCCAGAGCCATGGCCTTCAGCTGAACAGTAATTAGAAAGGGGAATGTGCATCCTGTAGTCTGTTCTCCTAGTTGCCAAAAGGGACATTTCCCTCACACACACTTGCCATTCGCAGGATTCAAACCCCTACCTAACTATGTTATGGCATTTGGGACAGACGCATTACCAGAGCACACTATTCGCATTACTGGAAGGTTTCCCTTCTCCTGCTATACTTATAGAGTGCTGACATCATCAGTGTTTAGAAAGGGGAATGTGCATCCTGTAGTCTGTTCTCCTAGTTGCCAAAAGGGATGTTTTCCTCACACCCACTAACCCCCTCAGACAAACACACACACTTGCCATTTGCAGGATTTAAACTCCTACCTAACTAGGTTATGACACTTGAGACAGATGCATTAGCAGAGCGCGCTATTCGCATTACTGGGAGGTTTCCTTTCTCCTGCTTTACTTATAGAGTGCTGACATCATCAGTGTTTAGAAAGGGGAATGTGCATCCTGTAATCTGTTTTCCTAGTTGCCAAAAGGGACATTTCCCTCACACCCACTAACCCCCTCAGACAAACACACACACTTGCCATTTGGAGGATTCAAACCCCTACCTAACTATGTTATGACACTTGAGATGGATGCATTAGCAGAGCGCGCTATTCTCATTACTGGGAGGTTTTCCTTCTCCTGATATACTTATAGAGTGCTGACATCATCAGTGTTTAGAAAGGGGAATGTGCATCCTGTAGTCTGTTTTCCTAGTTGCCAAAAGGGACATTTCCCTCACACACACTAACCCCCCTCAAACAAACACACACACTTGCCATTCGCAGAATTCAAACCCCTACCTAACTATGCTATTACACTTGAGACAGATGCATTAGCAGAGTGCGCTATTTGCATTACTGGGAGGTTTCCCTTCTCCTGCTATACTTATAGAGTGCTGACATCATCAGTGTTTAGAAAGGGGAATGTGCATCCTATAGTCTGTTCTCCTAGTTGCCAAAAGGGATGTTTTCCTCACACCCACTAACCCCCCTCAGACAAACACACACACTTGCCATTTGCAGGATTCAAACCCGTACCTAATTATGTTATGACACTTGAGACGGATGCACTAGCAGAGCGCGCTATTCGCATTACTGGGAGGTTTCTCTTCTCCTGCTTTACTTATAGAGTGCTGACATCATCAGTGTTTAGAAAGGGGAATGTGCATCCTGTAGTCTGTTCTCCTAGTTGCCAAAAGGGACATTTCCCTCACACACACTAACCCCCCTCAGCCAAACACACACACTTGTTATTCGCAGGATACAAACCCCTACCTAACTATTTTATGACACTTGAGACGGATGCATTAGCAGAGCGCACCATTCGCATTATTGGGAGGTTTCCTTTCTCCTGCTATACTTATAGAGTGCTGACATCATCAGTGTTTAGAAAGGGGAATGTGCATCCTGTAGTCTGTTCTCCTAGTTGCCAAAAGGGACATTTCCCTCACACACACTAACCCCCCCCCAGACAAATACACACACTTGCCATTCGCAGGATTCAAACTCCTACCTAACTATGTTATGACACTTGAAATGGACACATTAGCAGAGCGTGCTATTCGCATTATTGAGAAGTTTCTTTTCTCCTGCTGTACTTATAGGGTGCTGACATCATCGGTGTTTAGAAAGGGAATGTGCATCCTGTAGTGTGTTTTCCTAGTTGCCAAAAGGGACATTTCTCTCCCACAGACTTACACACACACCAACCCCACTCACACTGAGCATTTGCAGAATTCAAACCCCTACCTAACTAGGTTATGACACTTGAAATGGACACATTAGCAGAGCGTGCTATTCGCATTATTGAGAAGTTTCTTTTCTCCTGCTGTACTTATAGGGTGCTGACATCATCGGTGTTTAGAAAGGGGAATGTGCATCCTGTGGGGAGGCAGACACCAAGCACACTCTGGCTAAGCTGTCATTCCCTAGGGCAAACAGCCTAGTGTTGACCTCTACACCCATATGTTTAATTGTCAAATGCACATTATTTGTTGCTGATAGACTGTTTGCACATCTTTATTGCCATAGCATTCCCTGTTTGTATGAACAACTTGTGCATCTGTGGAAGATGTTTGCATATGGGAGGGATCCACTATATCACGTATGTCTCTGTAGTCATTTAACTGTGTGCACTGGGCAGACTGCTGTAATGTGGTTGGTTCCTGGAATAACACATAAAAATACCAGATATGTGTGTCCAACTGCTAAACTGAGATTTGGCCTAAGTGTGTGAGCATGCCCAGTTCAGCCTTCCCATGGCATGTTGTCTGACATATGTCTCATTTATCAAAGTGTGTGAGCATGCCCAGTGTGAGCATTCCATATGTTGGACTCTGCAGCCCACCACATTTGTGGATGAGTGTGAACTTCAACAAATATCACCCGTTTATGGTTGTGTGTTGTGTGTCATGTTGTGTAGTTACTGTACAACTGCTTTGTGTGTGAACACAACAGGATTATACTGTGCCTGCAGTGTTTGCATGGGATACTTTGCATACAGTTGTCAACATCCTTTCGCACTGACCTAACACTGTAGTACTGTATAGTGTACTGGTAGTACTTTGACTGTGGTGGACAGTATCCTGGGCTTTAGTGCTATCACTGCTTTACATTTCGATAGTGGGCACAACAGCCTGGTTAGGGGCCAGTTGTGTACATCTGACCATGTTGCATTCTGTTCAGATATGAACTACTTAAACCAGGCTTGTCCAACATTGGTAGTGTATTCCACAACATAGGTGTACATTTGCAAACACTGGCGATGTGCCCTAGTCCATGTCTAATGCTAGTTGGAGAGTGTGTTTGTCCTTCAACACACATTGTAAGTGGAGTTTGCCATGACATATGTCATGGTTAGTATACTGTGCCTCTGTCTACCTGTGACATGACAGTGATACCCAGGATAAAGCTACCATCTCCCATCCACTCATCAAGATTCCTATTGAGGAAGATTGATAAGTGACTCTATGGGTAGCCTGTACTGGGGTTCACTCATGGGTGGGGTGGCTTCTGTGTTATGGATCACGAGTACAGCTTGTCCTATGTAAGTCAGTGCTGGGGTTCAGGTCTCTCATGTGCATAGCTCACTGCCATTCAGATTGTACAAGGTGCAGCATGTTTATTGATACCAGCAACACAGGCAACACATGGCATCTGTGCAAGCTCTTTGATACTCCTGGTGAGGTACTGTTGGGGACTTTACGGTTGATGGAGGTGTCTGCTGAGGTACATCCCAAAGGGGCTATTGTAGTCAATTGTACCGCTGATGAAGGATGACTGCAGAGCCACAATGACCTCCCCTTATCTAGATCTGACAACCTTCATGATTAGGTGGGTATATGGTATGTTTCTGTAAACACTACAGCACATGTTTGTCCAATGCAGGATATCTATCACCTTGTGTCCCCAGGTCTCTCATTACATGTTAACTACATAATGGGTTAACACCTATGTGGTAATTGGTGGGCACTTACTGTATATCCACGGGGGTTGACTATACACGTTTCTGCAATTAGCTTGCTGACATGGCTATGGCACCAGTTGTCTGTTTCTATGTGGCCTTTTTGTGGGATGCTTGTGTCAGCTGGTGGATCATATGTGGTGAGCAGTTTGCAGTCCTCTGCAAACATGCTCGGACACAGTCCTTCCATGTTTGCCTGTACCTATGGGACATATATACCAGACGAGGGAGATCCCAGGACAAAGCCTTGTGGGATGCCAGTTATATCTGGTTTGTAGTCTGACATGGCTGCAGCATGTCTGACCATGTCTGTTCTGTCCTTGGTCTGGTTTGCAACCCCTCTACTGACATGTGGGTTTATATTTAAGCTGGTGAGCTTATCTATAATGAACACGTAGGGTATTATATAGAAGCCTTTGCAAGGTCCAGCTACGCTGTGTGGACCACATTGCCCTCATCAATGACCTTAATGACTGTTTCAATCGAGTCAAACATGTTTAGGGGCAGGATCTGCACTTGAGAAAGCCACACTGGGTAGGGTCCGGTGTCAGTAGGTCCCCAATATCTTTATGTCTGTGGTACATGCTGATCCTTTCCATAGCTGTGCAGACCGAGCTTCTCAGGGTTCTGGGGTAGTAGTTTTCAGTATCCATTCAGGCAACACCTTTGTTGAGAAGGACCACTGTTGTTGTACACTGCTCTTTGGGTACATATTCTGTGGTAAGGCTGACATTGAGCAGTAGTGTGGTTTGGCATTCCATTCATCTTGAAGTCCATGTTGCACTAAGCCCAGGACACCATCTCATACCATTGCTACTGTGTGTTTTGCTTTGTAGATGTCGGCTGTTACCTCAGCATCTGCAATGTCAGGGGGCCAGCAGTCTGCTGGGATAGATATTCTGCATTCGGGGGGGGGGGGGTTGCACTGCACCTGTCAGGATGTATGTTGGCAATATGTGTGTGTGTTTGTGGTATTTGTGTGATTCAGAGCATATGATATGGTTTCTATTAAACCAGTCCTGAAATTAAGGCTAGCCAAACTTTAATTTTACATCCTTTAATTTTACATCCATTAATTTTATATCCATTAATTTTTCATACAATACAATAATAATAATAAAAAATAATAAAACATTTTTTTATTAATTTTTTTATTAATCATTCACAATAATTTTAAATACACTAATAGTTTTATAAATTTCATAGTATCATCAATTTCAATATATTTTAGCATATTATATATTATATTATATATTTATATAATTTTATATACAATATTTATATTTATATACATATATACATTTTTTAACTTATTTACAATTTTTCATACATATTACTTGGTATATTTAACTATCTCACCATGATGACAATATTATATTATATTATATTATATAGTCATATTATATCATATATATTCATTCATTTTTCTGCTTGTAGTTGTTTATATCCTGATTAAAGCATAGAACATTGGCAAGAGTATTTCTCATAGTACATAACCTTGCTTTATATAGAACTTGTTTTACATTGTTTCTTTTAGAATGTTTAATTATTCAATTAATTCTCATTTGATGACTAAATGTTAATTAGGTTTTTTATTAGGTGATGTATATATAGAACCTTGTATTTGTAGCTAGTGTTTCTGATGAAGGTGTAACGAAAACGCTAATTTTGTATAGAGAGCATTCATATTCTTGTTGTCAGCACTTGTTCTACGTTTTTGTCTGTTGCTGTTGTGGCTTCGATTCATTAAACATCACTCGTACCTCCCATTGGTGTGCTCCCAGTGACTGTTTCGTTTCTCATATCTGTGAATTCCCAACACGGTTCCTACCATCAGTTGTGAAAGCCTTGGGATTATCCTTAGTGTCTTGTACAATATGTATCTTCATAGGTTAAGGCACATTGGCTATGCTCATGTGCAAATCCAGACTAGTTGCTAACTGAACTACAGCATATCCTATCCTACTTGAACTAGCTAACTGGGGTTCTCCTCTTTTTTGGCATCAAATAATTCGTAAATAAACTGACTACTACCCTATTTAGTTCGTTCTACTGTAATCAGTTTCTCCATGATCACTTGGAACCCTGCAATGGTGTAGAACTTTTTGAACATAGTAACATTATTGTCTCTTGAATTTGTCTCTTGAATTTGTATTGTACTTGTAATTTTGAGCTGGATTCTTTACTGTCTTGTTGATACAATAATCATGCCAAGGAAAGCATAAAGAATGTTAATTTGTTATGCCTTTCATTTATGTACCTGTAAACCTATGTGTTTTCTGTTTTTTCTCTGTGGAGCTTTTCTCCCCGGGCCTCCGCTGAAAATGGACATGTATCCAGTCGGACTATCCCGGTCAACAAATGTAAAATAAAATAAATAAATAAAGGTTCATAGGTTCATACTAGGCTATCCACCCTAGGGCATTTGTTAGCCTAGCCAGAGTGTGTGTGGCTTTTGCCACCCCTTGCTATGTGAATATTATGGCCATTTATGATTTGCTTTGCTGTGCCTCTGTCTGGACATGACACAGTGAAGACCCCCAGTGTAACTCTACAATCATCCATCCTCTTGGCAAGATTCCTGTTGAAGAGTGTCAGTGAGGGGCTCTGCCTAACATGGAGTGGGATTCTGGTCCAGGGTGTGGGGAGCCTCTGGATTATGTATCTGTCCCACCAGCACATCCTATTTCATTATTTGTTGAGGTTGACATCTCTCACTCTCACAGCTCCGATGGATTTGAGTTTTCTGGGGTGGAGCATGTCCATTACTCCTGTGTTGTGCATGGCCTTCTACAACAGGCATGCAATGCCTCTGTGTAGGCAGTATGTGACTGCATTCAGCTGGGGTGTCTACAGCCAGGCAGCATATGACATATATTTGAGACCCTTTATCCTCTTGGTGAGGTACCTTTGAGATCTTTCTAACTGCTGCAGGTGTCAGGTAAGGTACATCCCATATGAGGCATTGTACTAGATTATGGGTGTGATTAGAGAACAGTATAGGGGCACAATGACCTCTGTTGACGTAGATGTGAATCCTTTCCTGATACGGTGTCAAATGTAGACAGTCTTCCTAGCCACATTGGCAATGTGGGTGTCACATAACAGGTTACTGTCCACTTGTGTCCATAGGTCCCTGGATACTCCTTCCATACATAATGGTTTACCACCTATGTGGTAATTTGTGGTACCTTGTTTGGTATTTGGTGGGACATTCATACTGTCCAGTGTCTTCAGGACGGCTGGGTGGGGTTCCTGTGTGTGAGAGTGTGGTCTGTAGCATGCTACAGACTGTACAGCAGTCTTGCCTACAGTTAGTTGCACATGGGTGGACTCCAATGCCTTGTGCATTGTCAGTTACCTGGACGTATGGGTGTCTGTGCTGACTATGGATACTCACCCTCCTTTTATGTTTTGTTCCAGGTTTTGGGGCCATGACGCATGATACGTGGTATAACCTGGTAGTGCTGGTGTGCTGTCAGGAGGCTTGCAGCAGGTTTCTGTCACTGCACAGACATCGATGTTCTCCATACTGGGGATGGCCTTGGGAGCATGCATATTGGGGTTTACACATCTGGCATTGGTCAGCATTTCCCTTATGTTTCTTCCCACTTATGTTTTCTAGGGTGGTGGGTCAGTCTTTTCAGCCTTGCCTACAAAAGGCTCTATGGAGGTGGCAAAGGCCTTATCCAATATTCAGACGCCCAGGGATAACAGGTGCAGGCCATCCCAAGAACAGCTGCATGGCTTGTCAAGCATGACATCCCAAGCAGACAGACATCGGATCCCCTTGGAATGACACCAGTAAGTGTGCCACTTGCTATGACTGATCATTCCATGTTTGTACTGTGGCATTATTCTTGGTAAGGGTAGGATGCTGCAAACGGTGAGTGTCATACCGGCCCGGACTACATAATCAGAGAGCTCATCTATGTCTCTTTTCATGTAGTCTAGGGAGGTACATCTCAGGTCATTCACACCAGCATGGACTATGACTGCATCATATTTCTACTTGCTTTGGAGTGACCTGCATACTTCTGTTATGTGGCATATTGTGGCAGCCTACAGGCAGCTTACTGTACCCTTTCCCTTGTTCAGTCTGGTGTGCGGGACAGCAGTGTGTCTGACTATGGAGTCACCTATTACAACTGTATCAGGCATGTTGTTTCTCCTTCTGGCCTGTGACTGTTTGGCACACCAGCTTTGTGTACTATGTGTTGCATGTGCTTGCTTGGAGGTTGTTTGATTGGGTGTCTGCTTTAGAGGCCTCTGTTGGTGTGCTGTGTTTGTAATTTGTGCCTCCGGGAATGTTTTTCTGTGTTTATGTGTTTGGTTTGCAGTTGTGATAGGTCTATGTGGGATTGTGTTTGTGGTGTGTGTGGTTACCTTCTCCTCCTGACTAGTTTTGGGAGTACTGAGTTGAGGGAGCTCAGCCTCCAGTTTGGATAGATGGTTGCATCTCTCACATATATTTGTATTTCTTGGGTGGAGTTGGGGGTTGTCTGTGTACTTGGGGCAGGTGTAACATTGCCTCAGGATTCACAGATTCAACTTGTTGTGGCTGGCCTTAGTGGATTGTATGTGTGGACAGATTTTATTGCCATACTACTGATCAGTGATTACTTCATTGTTTATGTTTGCTCTATCATGTAGTAGCTTCCTTATTCTCTTGCATGGTTTGGTTATGGCTGGTGTCCACCATGCCAGATTCCTGCGTGTATGGCATTGTGTCTTGTTTTAATTTAGGATTGCATAATCCAAGCATTCCTGGCAGTGTTCATGGAATGGCTGTATTACAGGTTCTGAGGTGTGGCCCATATTTTGCACCTGTACAGGACCTTTAATGGATTCCACATCAGTTTGGAGGAGTGCAAATATTGCTTAACACATGTTTTCCACTGTGGTTTTCTGGCCAGGGACTGTGGTCAGGATTTGTATATCCAGTGTGATTACTCTATGGTCTGGTTTTACCAGTGAGCAATACACTTCTCATCTTGCCATCCAGTACCCATGTTGCTGATTATCACATCCAGTATGCTTACCCCTCTTGTGGGAGTGGTACGTTGTTCCTGGGCCTTTTGGTTTATGGATTCTATGAACTTTTGTCCTACACTGTTGGAGCTAGTATAATGCTCCCAGTCTATGTCTGGGTATTTTCAGTCACCCAATATAATGTGGTTTGGAGGACTTGATATATTCATGTATTCCAGCATAGGCCAGGTGCAGTTCCTGGTGTTGGGACAGTAGTCTGTAGCAGGCTATAAACTGGGGGCAGTTTTAGCCACTGTTACTTGACCATGGCTAGTCCATGCTGCTTTTGTTGTGGTACCAACATGGGGTGTGGTTATCCTTGACAATTCTTGCTAGTCACCCTCCTTTTGTAGCTTGTTCCAAGTTTTGAGGCTGTACAGCACAGTATGAGGTGTAACCTGGTAGTGTTAGGGTGCTGTTGTGAGCCTTGGCTCAGTTTTCAGTTACAGCGCAGATATCAACATTCTCCATACTGGGTGAGTTTAGACTGCATGCATCTTGCTGTTTCGACTTATCCCTTATCTTATTCTTATCCCTTCTGATACCTATGGAGATAGGTTTGTGTTTTGAGCCTTACCTATTCAGGGCACACTGTGGGTGACAACAGCCTTTGCCAGTATCCATACGGCCTGCACTGATAGGTGCACGCCAGTCCTAGCAGGTGGTGCATCATGTCATGCTCAGCATGTCATCCCAGACTGGCACACATTGGATCCCCTTTGACTAACTGCGATACTTCAGTCAATTATTGCACTTGATCATCTCATTGTCATGTTGTGGCATGATACTTGGTGAGGGTAGGATGTTAGTCAGGGTCCTCAGGTGTGCATATAGTACATGGTGTTACATTACTTAACACATAGCATTCATACCTCAGGTGGTGCTGCAGGGCTGCCTCTGTCGGATGCATATTACACTTCCCTGTACATGTTTGAGAGCAGGTTGTGTCATGTTAGGCATCCCTGTTACTATATGAGTGAGTCAGAGAGGGGTATCATTCCCAGGGTTCCTACTGAGCCAGTGTATGTGCTATGCATTGCCTCTTTGCCAAGGCCAGGGCATACTGGGCATGCCTCCTTCTGCCTACTGGGGCAGGCTCAGGTTGTTCCTCCTCCGAGTCACGCCTGCCTGTGATGGCCTTGGCAATGGTGGGCTGTTTGGCCCAGCCCTATGCTGGTCCTGCTGCAGCTGTTTTCGCAAGATCATATTATGTAGCATAGCACATACCATGACAATTTGGGTACATGCAGTTGGTGTGTACTGCAAGGCTCCACCAGATGTGTCCAGACACCAGAACCATGACTTGAGCAGCCCAAACACACGCTCTATTACATTACGTGTTTGTGCGTGTGCCTCATTATGGTGTTCCTGTTCAGGTGTGTGTGCGTTTCTGATGGGTGTCATCAGCCACGGCTCCAGTGCATAACCTGCATCCCCACTAGGTGTCCGTATGGATGTCCCCATTGGCAAATGTCTGGTACAGCTGCGTCAAATGCCAGATGTGGGAATCATGGTAGCTCCCAGGACAGCCAGCACACACATTCATTATTATGCCCTGGGCATCACACATGACCTGGCAGTTGATGGAGGGGAAGCCCTTGTGGTTGATGTATGCCCTACCCCGCTCACCGGCTGGTGCTTTGATGCATATGTGCGTGCAGTCTATTGCATCCACTACCTCAGGGTATTCCGCTATTTGCTGGAAGAGACGCATATTGCTGGCCAATACTTCACGGGCATTGGGGAAATATACATGATCACCGACATGTGCTGACATGGCATCCAGGAACTGGTGCAGTACCCTGGAGGCTGATGCCTGTGATATCCCCATCATATCACCAGTTGGTCTCTGGAAGGTACCTGTTGCTAGTATTCTTAGGCCAACACATACCTTGGTTTCCACTGGGACGGGTTCCCCTCTGTTGGTTCTGTGTGTGAGGCGTGGCCTGCACAGCTCCACTATTTGCTGCAGGAGGTCTCTGTCCACTCTATAGCACTCTACTATCTCCAGCTCATGTAACCCGTGGTAGGTGACCCTGGGCCTGTACACTCTTCTCCGTCTCCTCACTGTGGGTTGTCTGGCACCATCTGCATTGTCACCACCCTCAGCAAGTCGCCTATGTCTCATTATGACAGCTATGGCAGCCCCTAACATTTCTGCTCTGAGTTCAGCTTTTTCAGTTTTCACTTCTGATAACTTAACTCCTGTCTTGCAGTGTCTCTTGAGAGAAACATCCTGCACTGCTGTTTGCAGAGTTTTAAGTGCTGGGCTGGGCTACTATTCTGCCTGTGTAATTGCCTGCATCTAATTGTTTTCACCTGCTAGCTCCAGCAATATTCCCTGCTAGCTTCCTACTAAATCTGTTGCTTCCTTTTTACTTTCTGTTTCCTCAGGGTGGAGCTGTGTGTAAACCAGCAGAAACACGCTCACAGTGGCTTACACATGCACACACATGCTTACACGGTTCAGAATCTGCTTATTCGGATTAAAACGCGTGCACACCCGTGCAAACAGTGTTAAACATCTCCCAACACGCTCCCACATGCTCAGTCTGCCTTACACGCCAAGACACTGCCTTACTGCTTCATGGCGCGCACAAGCATACACATCCAGCAAGAAACTTTGGTGTAGGCAACAGTGTACACCTTCCATTTCTTGACTTTCTCATGCTTAGTTAGTGGCACACCTCTTTCCATGATATCTGTCTGACATCTGTCATGTAACTCTAACCTCCAATGAACTGCATTTCTTTCTACCATTCCCCCCTGTGATGTCACCTATCTCCTACTCTGTTACCCCCCCTTCTGTAACTCTTACACTACTCAGACTGTGCTCATTTGCTATGTGACAGTGGAATTCAGTATCCTTACACTCATTTGCATCAGATTGCCTACTAATGCTTAGTTACATGTCTTAGACTCAGCTTCCCCCCTTAGCAACCACTACACGGTGGCCATGTTGGTTTTGGTCTGCTGGTCCCTGCATTGACATTTCATGTATTGCATAAAACCCACATTTGTGGGTTTAAAACCTTCGTTTTTATGTTCTATACAACGCAGCCCATTTGCGTGGGGCTGCGCTGGGTTTAAACATCGGCAATCGCCGAAAAAAAAATTATATTTTTAATATATTTGCATCAGGTTACCTTGCCAATGGCCACATATTTGGCCATTGGCATGCTGCCTGACACATATGCACCCTTTATTTGGAGCTGACATGGCTCCATTGCAGTTTTTGCAGAAACGTACTCAGTTGTCAACTGAGTACATTTCTGCAGCTAAAACGGCTCTTACACGGGCTGTTCTGGGCTTCCTGGATCGCTAATCATTTTCATTTGCATGCTATTCAGCTGCAAGTGAGATGATTAGCTTATCCACGCCCACTCCATGTAAGAGCCATTTTAGCTTGGCTCTTACACGGACTTTGGGCTGTTCCTGGATCGCGAAGGCTGCATGGAGTCTTACACTACTCTTAGACTCCGTGCAAGCCTTCGTGAATCCAGCCCAATGTCTATATAGAGCATTGGTCTCTCTCTTGGCTCGTATGTCACTACGATGCTCTGACATACACAGACGAAGTGGTCGTGATGTTTGTCCAACATAAAAAGAACCACATGTGCATGTTGCAAGATACACCATCCAATCGCTGTTGCAGTTACCAAAAAATGTTATATCATATATCCTGTCAGTGTTTTTGCTGGTAAACTGTTTGGATGTGAAAATAAATAAACACGATGAACAATGACCACAATTGTAAGTGCCCCATAATCTATCACCTGTCATAGTTAATTGATGATGTATAGCTCCAGCCGAGCTAACTCTTTTGAAATGAGAAAAAAAGGAACCTAGTGTCCTACCTCTTCTATATCCATACTTACAAGTATCATCAATAAAAGGTGTAAGTTCATCATTAGCGGTAAGAATGTTCCAGTGCTTAGACATAACATTTCTGATTAAACTGATTGCAGGTTAAAGTGACTTCAATGCCCCATTTTTTCTGATTTAGATACAATACAAATTCTGCAAGATACTCCTCATCCGAACCCCAAACCAACCAACAATCATCCAGATACCTACGCCAAATATCCAGTTCCTCAAGATATAAATTATGTGTAGAATCATAAATAAGGTGCTCCTCAATGTATCCCATGAAAAGGTCTGCATATATGGGAGCAAACGAACCTCCCATAGCAGTACCTTTGAGTTGCCAATAACATTCACCCTGAAAGTGGAATACATTTTTGTTCAAAACATGCTCTGCCATACAAACCAAGAGTGTGTTGAAGCCCACTGGATATAGTTGGACTTTTTCTTGCCAAAAATTAAGGGCTTCCAATCCAGCCCAGTGTGGTATATTGGTATATAAGGGTTTGACATCCAGAGTGTATAATAGTCAGTCAGATTCCAGTTGACTGTCAGAAATTATTTGTAGAAATTGTGTGGTGTCCTGTATTCTGGCATGAATAAAGCCAAGAAGTGGTTTGAGATACAATGTTAGGAACTCAGATAGTGGTTCGTTCAAAGAACCCATACCCAAAACAATCGGTCTTCCAGGGGGTTTACTAAGGCATTTATGTATCTTGGGCAAAATATATAACGTTTGTTTCTGAGGATCATTTACTGTAAGATGTGTCTTCACCGTATCAGAACTGATACCCTCTGAGACAGCCAGATCCAAGAACTCATCAATTTCCCACTTGAAGTTCGGTGTGGGGTCAATAGGCATCATCATGTAATGGGAAGGGTTGGACAATTGTCCGTTTCCCTCCCCCAGATAATAATCTGTATCCATGATAACTATGGCCCCACCCTTATCAGCCTGGGTAATGACAATGTTTTTGTTATCTCTTAGTTGTTGCAATGCCTGTTGTTCATTGGTAGATAAATTGTGTTTAAGAGGGACAAACTGATCTAGCTTAAAATGTATGTTCCTGAGTACTGCCTGTTGGAAAACAGCTACATTTCAGTTCATGGGTGGGACAAAATTAGATTTGTGAAATTTGAATTCATTAGATCTTTGAGAGTTTGATCTAGACCCAAAGAAAAGTTTAAGGTTAATCCTGCGACAAAAGTCGTTAATGTCATTCACTATATCTGATTCATCCACAAAAAACCCAGGAACAAAGTTCAGACCTTTATTCAAAAGTTTCTTTTGATCATCTGTCAAAACAGTTTTGGAAATATTTAAAATTTTACAATCTATTGTCTCATAAATGTTTGTAAAAGGCCCTTGATTATATCTATCTTTGTACCGTCTATGTTTTCTCCCACCTCTCCTCCTAATGTGTTTAAAGAGTGGGACTGGTTTTTAGATTTTTTGGAAACCGGGGATTCCATAGTGTTGGCCCCTTCAGTGTCTGTAGTGGAGGAGTCATCCGCTGATGTACTGCTATATGTATGGGACCCCTTCAGTATTGATCTGGGTCTTTTTTTGTTCCTGCCCAAGCTCTGTCTGGTATCCATAAATCTGACATTTTTAGTAGTGTCAAAAGGTCGTCCCCTTTGGTAATCGGTTAGATCCCCGTTGAATTTTTTTATTTGTTTTATCCTTAATTTGTTTTTCAAACACAAGAAGTTCTTTTGACAGCTTGTTAAGGCATATAGAGAATTGTGAATGTCCCTCATAGGTTTTGACTTCCCCACACAGGTCATTAACCTCTTTGATATTAGTTTATATGGTTCGTTCATAATAAGAGCTTAAGATTCAAGCAAAGTTCATAGATGCCTGTTGTTGGGCCTGAAACCATTCATTGGTCAAGGTTTCATCAATCTTGCTTACTAAAGGTTGGATCTTAATTCACAGACCCCTGGAGGTTATTTCCTTGTTCAAATAGGCCTTAAAAAGCCTCAAATGCCATATATTTGTTCTGAAACTTTTCATACTTTTACTAAGTTTATGAAAAGCAATATTACAGTCGTCAACTGGATCAGTTTTTGTGGAATCCCATTCTGGGTAGATATGCCAAAAACACTAATATAATTTTATCGGCACAGAGCCCTTGAAGTATTGTTTCCAGATCCATGACAATAAGCTGTTTGTTGTTTGGATATATTCAGATACCAAAGTAAACATATCAGAATATATTAGAAGATTCAAAATATTGTATGGAAAGTATATGCCACAGGCTGTCAAGAGTACTATCTTGATAACCCACTATGGTTAGTATATATCCAATTAGTGGAGATTAATCGAAAAACCAGAGAGGAAATCTAGCCACTTCCCAAACATCATATTAATAAATAACAGATATAAATGAGTTGTAACCAGTGAGCTTTGGCTACAAACTGGCATATAAGGGACTAAAAGATTAAACCCCCTCCAGATGCCAGTTGCCATACAGTGTCCTAATAAAATTATTAAGTATATGCAGGCAAAAAGACCCAGAAAGTCGCTTACAGGTCCAAATGATTAAACGTCATATAACCAAAATGTTATTATGACAAGTACTATCCACAAATGTTGGACCAATGATTGCATCCATGGTCTAATAACACCCAAGATAAATTGGTCCTGGGCAAATAGGTTGCATTTTACAAAATAAAACACACAATGTCTTCCTAATCATTGAAGGCCTTTGTGATATTCCACATAAAAGGAAAATGTTTATTTGTCTCTTATTTAAATTGTTAGGTATAATAAATATAAGAGGGATAACCTTGATGGTCATAGGATGTTCATTGTAAAGTGAAATATGGTGGCAAATGATACAATGCAACCAAAAATGTATTAATGCTGCCCAACCCTATGTGTTAGTGTGGCCTAATCAGCTTAAAAAAAAATCAGTCCAGCTAGATTCATACCTAACTGTTACCATAATAAACAAAGGGCTGGATTCACGATGGCTTGCATGGAGTCTACGAGTAGAGTAAGACTCCATGCAGCCATCCTGTCTGACGAGCGATCCAGGAACAGCCTTTAGGGGTGTGTAAGAGAGCTCCTAAAACATCTCCTACACGGGCAGGGCTGGGATATGCAAATTACCTCACTTGCAGTCGAAAGGCATGCAAATGAGGTCAATTTGCGATCCAGGAAGCACATACCTGTCCGATTAGGAGATGTGTTAGCTGCAGAAATGTACTCAGTTGACAAATGAGTACTGTTCTGCAAATAGCAAAATAGAGCCCTGTCAGCCCCAAATAAAGGTTGCATATGGTTGAGGAAGCATGCCAATGGCCAAATATATGGCCATTGGAAAGTTTCCCAGATGCAAAATTAAAATAAAAAGATTTTTTTTTTTCGGCGATTTCCGATGTTTAAGAGTAGCGCAGCGCCGTGCAAATGGGGTGTGCTATAAAAATCATAAAATTAGACAATAAAAGCCACAAATGTGGAATTTATGAAAATTGTTAAATGACAATGTAAGGGAATAGCAGGCTGAAGACAACATGGCCACCGAGTAGGGGTTGCTAAGGGGAGAAGCCCAGTCTAAGACATGTAACTAAGCATTAGTAGGCAATCCTATGTAAATGAGTATTAGGATAGTGAATCACACTTTTACATAGCAAATGAGCACAGTCAGTGGAGTGTAGGAGTAGGATATGGGGAGGAACAGAGTAGGAGATAGGTGACATCACAAGGGGGGTATGTATGAAAGTAGTGAAGCTCATTGGAGCACAGTGGCATGTGTTAGCTGTCAGACATCATGGAAAGAGGTGTGTCAACAGGTAGGCCAGGTAAAGCCAAGAAATGGAAGGTGTATCCTGTGGATAACACCAAAGTTTCTTGCTGAGCGGGTATGCGCGTGTGTGCACGCCTGTAAACTTGAGTAAGACAGAGTGCACGCGTGGAAGCGTGAGTGCGCGCGTTTAAGCTGGAGTAAGCATGTATAAGGCTGTTGGAAGACCTGTAAGCGTGTTTGCACTGGTGTGCACGCGTTTTAACCCGAATAAGCAAGTTTTAGTCTGTGTAAGCATGTGTGCACGCGTGTTAGCTGCTGTGAGCGTGTTTCCGCTTGTATGCGCGTCGCTCCCCTGAGGAAACAGAAAGGAAAAAGGAAGCACAACAAATAGTAGGAAGCTACCAGGGAATACTAGTAGAGCTAGCAGGTGCAAACAATCAGAATCAGGAAATTACACAGACAGAACACTAGCCCAGTCCAGCACTTAAAACTCTGCAAACAACAGTGCAGTTTGTTTCTCTCAAGAGACACTGCAACACTGGAGTAAGCTACTAGAAGTGAAAACTGAAAAAGCTACACTCAGACAAAAAATGATAGGGGCTGCCATTGCTGTTATAAGGTGACATATGCAACATGCTGAGGGTGGTGATAATGCAAATGCTGCTGGACAACCCACAGTGAGGAGACGGAGAAGAGTGTACAGGCCCAGGGTCACCTACCAGGGGTTACATGAGCGGGAGATAGTGGAGCGCTATAGAGTGAACAGAGACCTCCTGCAGCAAATAGTTGAGCTGTGCAGGCCACGCCTCACACACAGAACCAACAGAGGGGAACCCATCCCAGTGGAAACCAAGGTATGTGTTGGCCTAAGAATACTAGCAACAGGTACCTTTCAGAGACCAACTGGTGATATGATGGGGATATCACAGGCATCAGCATCCAGGGTACTGCACCAGTTCCTGGATGCCATGTCAGCACATGTCGGTGATCATGTATATTTCCCCAATTCCTGTGAGGTATTGGCCAGCAATATGCGTCTCTTCCAGCAAATAGCAGAATACCCTGAGGTAGTGGGTGCAATAGACTGCACGCATATATGCATCAAAGCACCAGCCGGTGAGTGGGGTAGGGTCTACTATAACCGCAAGGGTTACCCCTCCATCAACTGCCAGGTCATGTGTGATGCCCAGGGCATAATACTGAATGTGTGTGCAGGCTGCCCTGGAAGCTACCATGATTCCCATATCTGGCATCTGACGCAGCTGTACCAGACATTTGCCAATGGGGGCATCCCACGTGGTCACTTAGTGGGGGATGCTGGCTATGCACTGGAGCCGTGGCTGATGACACCCATCAGAAACGCACACACACCTGAACAGGAACGCCATAATGAGGCACACACACAAACACAAAATGTAATTGAGCGTGTGTTTGCATTGCTCAAGTCACAGTTCCGGTGCCTGGACACATCTGGTGGAGCCTTGCAATACTCACCAACTACATGTACCCAAATTGTCATGGTATGTGCTATGCTATATAATATGATTCTGCGAAAACAGTTGCAGCAAGACCAGCATAGGCCTGGGACAAACAGCCCCCCACCAGTGCCAAGGCCATCACAGGCAGACCGTGATTCAGAGGAGGAACAACCTGAGCCTGCCCCAGTAGGCAGAAGGAGGCGTGCTCAGTATGCCTTGGCCTTGGCAAAGAGGCAACGCATAGCACATACACTGGCTCAGTAGGAACCCTGGAAATGATACCTCTCTCTGACTCGCACATATAGTAAAAGGGATGCCTAACTTGACACTACCTGTTTCCAAACATGTATAGGGAGTGCAGTATGTGCATCTGACATAGGCAGCCCTGCAGCACCACCTGAGGCATGATTGCCATGTGTTAAGCAATGTAAGGTAGTGCTAAACAACATTTATCACCATGTAGTATATGCAAACTTGATGACCTTGAGTATCATCCTACCCTCACCAAACATGAGGCCACAATATGAAGACAAGATGATCAATTACAACAATTGGCTTAGGTATTGGTGTCAGTGAAAGGGGATACAATGCCTGTCAGCCTGGGATGACATGCTCGACCAGACATGATGCTTTACTAGGGATGGATTTCACCTATCACCTGTGGCCTTTTGGATATTGCCAAAGGCTCATGTCACCCCCATAGTGCCTTTTGTAGGTAAGGCTCAAAGCACAAACCCACCTCCATAGGTATCACAAGGGATAAGAAACTATAAGTAATGCTACTCAATGCCAGAAGTCTAAACTGCAAGATGCAGGTACTCCAAACTCTCCTCAGCATGGAGAATGTTGATATCTGTGCAGTAACAGAAACCTGGTTCAAGGCTCCCAAGAGCACCCTAGCATTAACAGGTTACACCTCATACCATGCTTTACAGCTGCAAAACATGGAACAAACTACAAAAGGAGGGTGAGTATCAATATTTGCCAAAGATACCCACACCCCCAGGTTGGTGGCACAGCATGAAGCATCAGAGACTATCCATGTGCAACTAACAGTGGCTAAAACCACCTTCCAGTTCACAGCCTGCTATAGACCACCCTCCTAAACCCAGGAACCACACTTGGCCGACTGGAGAACACATGAAAATATGAAGGTCTCCCCAAGCACCATTATATTGGGCGACTTCAACTACCCAAACATAGACTGGGTGCATTACCCTAGCCCCAACACCCTAGCCCAAAGATTCCCAGAATTTATAAACCAAAATGCTATGGAACACCTTGCTACCACTCCCACAGCAGGGGAAAAATACTGGACCTGATCATCACCAACATGGGGACTCTATGTCCAAGACCAGAAGTGTATCCATCACTGGTAAGATCAGACCAAAGAGTAATCTCACTGGATATTCACATCCCGATCCCAGCCCATGGCCAGAAAAACACAGTGAAAATTATTCACTAAAGCAAATGTCACACTCCTCAAAACTGAGGTGGAATCCTTCACAGCCCCTGTGCCTGTGGAAAATATGGCCCAGACCTCATAACCCTTTATAAACACATTCTATGAACACCGTCAGGAATGCATGGATCATGCAATCCCAAATAAAACCAAGACCCAATCCACCAAAGCCAGGCATCCTGTCCGGTGGACCCCAGCCATAAACAAACCATACAATACAAGGAGGAAGCTACTATATAATAGATCAAAATCCCAAAAAGGGAAGGCATCTCTGATCAGTATTATTGAAAAACTATGGCCACACATAAGATTGTCTAAGGCCATCTTTGAGATAAAAATTGTACAGGACACCAAGGATAATCACAAGGCATTATTTACTTATGGTAAGAACCTGTGTGGGAATCCCCAGATATGCTCAGAAGTAGTCCAAAATGACAAACAATACACCAACCCACAGACATTGCCAACATCTGAGCTGACAGGTTCAGTGCAAACTTCTCCCCCCCTCCCCACCAAAAGGGAAAATATCTATCCCAGCAGAGTGCTGGCCCCCTGACATCGCAGATGCTCAGGTAACAGCCAGCCTCTCCAAAGCAAAACACACAGCATCAATGGGACCAGACGGTGTCCTGGGCTGTGTCCAACATGAACCCCAAGAAGAACTGAACATAAACATAAAACCACTGTTCAATCTCAGCCTTACCACAGGATATGTACCCAAAGAGCAATGTACAGCAACAGTGGTCCCTCTCCACAAAGGTGGTGCCTCAATGGATACTGCAAACTATCGCCCCAGAAGCCTGATTACCTTGGTCTGCAAAGCTATGGAACCTCAGAAATAAACATATTGGGGACCTACAGACACTGGATCCTACCCAGTTTGGTTTTGTCAAGGGCAGATCCTGCCTCTTAAACCTGGTTGAGTCATTAGAAACAGTCACCAAGGCCATTGACGAGGGAAAGGTGGTCCACACAGCCTACCTGGACCTCGTAAAAGCCGTCCATACAGTACCCCACTTGGACATCATAGATAACATCACCAGCTTCAATATGAACCCCTATGTCACTAGATGGGTTGCAAACTGGCTCAAGGACAGAACTCACATAGTCAGAAATGCTGGAGCCATGTCAGACACCAAACCAGCTACAAGTGGCATCCCACAAGGCTCAGTCCTGGGACCTCCCTTGTTTAGTATATCTTTCTCAGAGGTACAGCCCAACAGAGAAGGACTGTTGGTGAACAAGTTTGCAGATGACTGCAAACTGGGCGCCATAATCGACCCTCCAGCTGACACAAGCATCCTACAAAAGGGCCTCATAGAAACAGACAACTGGTGCCAGAGCCATGTCCTCAAGCTAAACGCAAAACAGTGTATAGTCTTCCCCTTTGTCAAAAACTAAGTGCCCACAAATTACCACATAGGTGGTAACCCATTAAGTATGGAAGAAGTGATAAGGGACCTGGGGACCCAAGCTGATAGCAATCTCACATTCGATAACCACGTGGCCGAAGTGTTTAGAAAAACATTTCATATAGCCCACCTAATCATGAAGGTATTCACATCTACATCAGGGGAGGTCATCGTGCCTCTTAACCCATCCCTCATCAGTCCCATAATTGAGTACAATGCCCCTTGTGGGATGTACCTTATCAGACACCTGCAGCAGCTGGAAAGACCACAAAAGTACCTCACCAGGAGGATCAAAGGGCTCAAACACATGCCGTTCGCTTCCCAGTTAAAGAAACTGCAGCTCCACTCAGTGGCATACCGCCTACCCAGAGGCAATCTGTGTCTGATGTATAAAGCCATGTCCAACCTGGAATCAATGGACATGCTGCACCTCGGAAACTCAGAATCCCATCAAGCTATGTGCTCAAGAGACCTGAACCTCAGGACTGAAATAAATACGACATGCTGGAGTGACAGATTCATAACCCAGAGGCTCCCCCCACTCTTGAGTAAACCCCCACTCCAGGTTAGCCAGAGTCCCTCATTGACTCTCTTCAAGAGGAATCTTGATGAGTGGATGGGAGATTGTAGGTTTACCCTGGGTATAACTTCTATGTCACTGTTAGACAGAGGCACAGTATACCAACCTTGAAAAATGTTATGAAAAACTCCACTTAAAATGTGTGTTGAAAGTCAAACACACTCTGGCTAGGATTATAAATGCCCTAGGGCAGATAGCCTAGTATGAACCTATAAACAGAATCACACACACCAACTAGTACAACTGTGGTCAATGTGGAGTAATATTTGGCAATGTCCACCCAAGTTGGTGAATACACAGCAATGTTGGACAAGCCTGGTTTAAGTAGGCCATAGCTGAACAAAATGCAACATGGTCATAGTTGCCCAACTGGCCCTTAACCAGTCTGGTCTGCTCAGTATGAACATTTAAAGCAGTGATGGGACTCAAAGCCATGATACTGTACACAGTAATGAAAGTACTGAACCACTACACCATGACAGTATTGCAGTGTTCAGCCATTAAGAGAGAATGTTGCCAAGTCTTTGCAAACTATCACATGGCAACCATGCAGGCACAGCATAATCCCTGTTGAGTTATGACACAAAGGAGTCTGGCAGTAAGAACACAACAATACTTCCAACACACACAGTATAAATGTCAATATTGGTCATGTTCACACACAACCAGAAATGTAGTGGACTCCAGATCACAACATATGGAAAGGTCACACTGGGCATGCTCACACACTTGGATAAATGAGACATATGTCAGGCAACAAACCATGGAAAGGCTGAACTGGGCATGCTCACACACTTAGGCTATGTCTGAGTATAGCAGTCAGTCACACATATCTGGCAGTTGTATGTGTTAAGCCAGGAACCTCCCATGATCCAGCAATCTGCCCTGTGCACACAGTTAAATGACAACAGACACATATATTAATATACTGGAACCCTGTCATGATCAAACATGTTACACAGATACACAAGTTGATCATAGAAACTGGGAAAGCTACGGCAATACAGAACTGCAAACAGTAGCAGCAACAAATATTGTGCATCCTGTACATAAACATAGGTGCAGAGGTCGATACTATGCTGTCTGCCCTAGGGAATTCATAAGCCTAGGCAGAGTGTATTTTGCATCCACCTCCCCAGTAGAGTAGCCTACTGTGCCTCTGTAAAGTAGGTCACAGAAGGCACCCTTTAAGGCTAGTTTGCAGTGCCTCTGTCAAGCAGGTACACAGTGGAGATCCCAGGGGTGAAATTGCAATTTCCCATCCATGCGGCTGTATTTCGCTGGAAGAGGGTTGGCGAGGGGCTATGTCTAACTTTAGTTGGGATTCAATTCCAGAATGAGGGGAGCCTCTGGGTAATGAATCTGTCCCTGAAGCATGTCCTATTTATTTTTCTGCTGAGGTTTAAGTCCCTGGAGTGTGTAGCTCTAAGGGTCTTGGATGTTATGAGGTGGAGCATGTCCATTACTTCTGGGTTTGAAATAGCTGCATATGTCAGGCATAGATCACCTCTGAGCAGGCGTTAAGCAACCAAGTAGAGCTGGAGATCCTTTAGTTGAGCTGCATAGGACATCTGTGTGTAGCCCATGATCCTCTTGGGAAGGTACTGTTGTGTTCACTGTAGTTGCCGCAGGTGTTGGGTAAGGTACACCCCAAAAGGGGCATTGTAGTCAAACATGGGCCTGATGAATGACTAGTAGAGGGCCACAATGACCTCCCATGATCTACATGCGAACATCCATGTGATAAGGAGGGCTATATAAAGGTCTTTGCAATGACTCTGTCAATGTGATTAGCAAAGGAGAGATTAAGATCTATGTGGGTATGTGGGATATTGCTCTGTTATTTAGTAGCTTCCTCCTTCTGTTGTACAGCTTATATATGGCTGTGGTCAACCAGACAGGTCTCTGGTTTTGGAGGAGTCATGGTTTTATTTGGGATAGCATGATCAATGTATACCTGCAGGTGCTCATACAATGTTTTTGTAAAGGATTCTGCAGATTGGGCTGTATTATCCTCCAGCACAGGGCCTTTGAAGTATTCCACCCCAGTCTTCACAAGTGCAAAGTCTGCATTTGAGAAATTCTTTACAGTGATTTCCTTGGCTGGGGATGGAGACGGGATATGGATGTCCAGGGAAAGTTGTTCATGGTCTGATCTTAACAATGATGGTTCTACCTCTGGTGTGGAACATAGAGTCCCCATGTCGGTGATGATCAGGTCCAAGATGTATTCCCCCTTGTGGGTGTGGTGACTGGTTGTGCCATAGCACATGGAGCCACAAATTGTAGTGGCTGTAGGGTGATGTTGTTGAGGGCCTGAGTAGTATCCCCAGTCAATATTTGTGTACCTGAAGTCAACCACTATAATAGTGTGTGTGAAGACCTGCATATCCTACATTGTTCCCAGGAAAGCCAAGTGTGGTTACTGGGTATGGGGGGGGGGGGGTGGTCTGAACTACACACCAAACCAAAAGGCAGTTTTGCACAATGGCAGTTGTATATGTATGGCCTGTCATGCTTAGTGCTGTGGTACCAACCCAGAGGTGTGTGTATCTATGATGTATATGGATACACCCCCTACTTGTGTTGTGTGTTACAAGTCCTGTGGTCAGAAAGCATGCTATAGAACATAACCTGGCAGTGCCAGTGTGCATATGTGACCCTGAACTAGGCGTCTGTTAATGTACAGATATTGGTAACCCCCATATTGAGGGATAGTTAAAGATGTACATTCTTCTTTGGAAAGACTGATGATGTTAGCACACTATAAATACACCAGGAGAAAGGAAGTCATCCAGTAATGCGAATAGCGTGCTGTGCTAATGTGTTTCTTTCAAGTATCATAACATAGTTAGATAGGGGTATGAATCCTGCAAACACTGTGTGTGTGTGTGTGTGTGTGTGTGTGTGTGTGTGTGGGGGGGGGTGTATGTATGCAATCCTCTGTGAAAGAAATGGCCTTTTTAAAGACTGGGATAACACACTAAAAGATGTACATTCCTCTTTGGAAAGACTGATGATGTCAGCACCCTATAAATACACCAGGAGAAGGGAAATCATCTAGTAATGCGAATAGCGCACTGCGCTAATGCGTCTCTCTCAAGTATCACAACATAGTTAAGTAGGGGTTGGAATCCTGCAAACGCTGTGTGGGGGGGGGTATGTATATATGCAATCCTCTGTGAAAGGAATGGCCTTTTTAAAGACTGGGATAACACACTAAAAGATGTACATTCCTCTTTTGAAAGACTGATGATGTCAGCACCCTATAAATACACCAGGAGAAGGGAAATCATCTAGTAATGCGAATAGCGCACTGTGCTAATGCGTTTCTCTCAAGTATCATAACATAGTTAAGTAGGGGTTGGAATCTTGCAAACGCTGTGTGTGGGGGGGGTATGTATATATGCAATCCTCTTGAAAGGAATGGCCTTTTTAAAGACTGGGATAACACACTAAAAGGTGTACATTCCTCTTTGGAAAGACTGATGATATCAGCACCCTATAAATACACCAGGAGAAGGGAAATCATCCAGTAATGCAAATAGCACGCTGCACTAATGCGTTTTTCTCAAGTGTTATAACATAGTTAAGTAGGGGTTTCAATCCTGCAAATGCTGTGTGGGAGAGGCAGGGGGGTGTATATGTATGCAATCCTCTGTGAAAGGAATGGCCTTTTTGAAGAATGGGATAACACACTAAAAGATGTACATTCCTCTTTGGAAAGACTGATGATGTCAGCACCCTATAAATACACCAGGAGAAGGGAAATCATCTAGTAATGCGAATAGCGCACTGTGCTAATGCGTCTCTCTCAAGTATCATAACATAGTTAAGTAGGGGTTGGAATCCTGCAAACGCTGTGTGGGGGGGTATGTATATATGCAATCCTCTGTGAAAGGAATGGCCTATTTGAAGACTGGGATAACACACTAGAAGATGTACATTCCTCTTTGGAAAGACTGATGATGTCAGCCCCCTATAAATACACCAGGAGAAGAAAAATCATCCAGTAATGCGAAGAGTGTGCTGTGTTAATGTGTCTTTCTGAAGTGTCCTAACATAGTTAGGTAGGGGTTTGAATCTTGCAAACGCTGTGTGTGGGGGGGGTATGTATATATGCAGGCCTCTGTGAAAGGAATGGCCTTTTTAAAGACTGGGATAACACACTAAAAGATGTACATTCCTCTTTGGAAAGACTGATGATGTCAGCACCCTAAAAATACACCAGGAGAAAGGAAATCATCTAGTAATGCAAATAGCGCACTGCGCTAATGCGTCTCTCTCAAGTATCATAACATAGTTAAGTAGGGGTTGGAATCCTGCAAATGCTGTGTGGAGGGGGGTATGTATATATGCAATCCTCTGTGAAAGGAATGGCCTTTTTAAAGACTGGGATAACACACTAAAAGATGTACATTCCTCTTTTGAAAGACTGATGATGTCAGCACCCTATAAATACACCAGGAGAAGGGAAATCATCTAGTAATGCGAATAGCGCACTGTGATAATGCGTTTCTCTCAAGTATCATAACATAGTTAAGTAGGGGTTGGAATCTTGCAAACGCTGTGTGTGGGGGGGTATGTATATATGCAATCCTCTTGAAAGGAATGGCCTTTTTAAAGACCGGGATAACACACTAAAAGATGTACATTCCTCTTTGGAAAGACTGATGATGTCAGCCCCCTATAAATACACCAGGAGAAGAAAAATCATCCAGTAATGCGAAGAGTGTGCTGTGTTAATGTGTCTCTCTGAAGTGTTCTAACATAGTTAGGTAGGGGTTTGAATCCTGCAAACGCTGTGTTTGTGGGGGGGGGGTGTGTATGTATGCAATCCTCTGTGAAAGAAATGGCCTTTTTGAAGACTGGGATAACACACTAAAAGATGTACATTCCTCTTTGGAAAGACTGATGATATCAGCACCCTATAAATACACCAGGAGAAGGGAAATCATCCAGTAATGCAAATAGCACGCTGCACTAATGCGTTTTTCTCAAGTGTTATAACGTAGGGGTTTCAATCCTGCAAATGCTGTGTGGGAGAGGCAGGGGGGTGTATATGTATGCAATCCTCTGTGAAAGGAATGGCCTTTTTGAAGAATGGGATAACACACTAAAAGATGTACATTCCTCTTTGGAAAGACTGATGATGTCAGCACCCTATAAATACACCAGGAGAAGGGAAATCATCTAGCAATGCGAATAGCGCACTGTGCTAATGCGTCTCTCTCAAGTATCATAACATAGTTAAGTAGGGGTTGGAATCCTGCAAACGCTGTGTGGGGGGGTATGTATATATGCAATCCTCTGTGAAAGGAATGGCCTATTTGAAGAGTGGGATAACACACTAAAAGATGTACATTCCTCTTTGGAAAGACTGATGATGTCAGCACCCTATAAATACACCAGGAGAAGGAAAATCATCCAGTAATGCGAATAGCGAGCTGTGCTAATGCATCTCTCTCAAGTATCATAACATAGTTAGGTAGGGGTTTAAATCCTACAAATGCCATGTGTGCGTTTGTCACACAGTTTGTCAATGTGTTGTGTGTTTTGCTTTTATTATTGTATGACATATTATTATAACAATAATTTCAATGCACACATCGGGTATGTGTGTGCCACATACATATATGTACCTGTCACCTTTAATAGTTCCTATGTGTGAAGGCTGCCCCATATGAATACAGTTGTTACCGTTGCCAGCATGTGCCGCAGCTTACCAGACCTTAGGCCATACATGTATGTTGGTGACAATGCAGGCTACTGCAGTGATCTGTGTCCTAGGCCAACTATGTGACACACACCCATGAAAGCTTTGATAGATTAATGTGGGTGAGGGTTCATGTCTGGAGTATATGTCAGACATGTTAAAACACAGCAAAGTCTGTGAGTGATGGGCTCCCAGTGTAGGTGTATGGCAACTGTTGCTGATATGCATACAGACACCTTCTTGCTTAGGTGATACACTGAGGGACAGCAGAATACCTTTGGAAATGTGAATATTACAGGAAAGACAAGATAACACTTGTCCACATGTACACACCATTACCCGTTCTACATGATGGGTGCTACCACCTACATGGTACTGTTGGAATACTTTGTTAACTACATGCCGATGCTAATGCCACAGTTGTGTTACAGCAATACAGCATGGCTTGGAAAGCAGGTATCTGTCCATATGATACCCTTGTGATGGTTAGGTGTGTCATGTGTAGAATGCATTGTAGGCCACTGTATGTATTTGCACTCGTGGATGGACATATCCATAGTGTGTTGGCATGTACGTGAGACTGCTATATGCCAAAGAGTATTGTTCCCAGGGATGTGTGTGGCTCAGTAAGAATATAGTGTAGTACTGCAGGGATATCACTGACACCAGGTTCCTACATCTGTGTATCAGTTGAGGAGACACCATGTCATGACCACTGAATGTCAGGCTATGTAAGCTGTGTATACTACCAGAATGCAGACCATTGACATTTGGAAACCGTATCACCCACAGCATACTGCCAAACCATGTCATGTTCCATGCTGACCATGTTCACAAATGTACACCTGCAACTCAGTGCTGCAAACATCACACATGTACTGAACACACCCCAACACATGCAGGCACAGGTACACACAACAGCCATGTGACACATGTGCAGACAGTACACTTTGGGAATTAACAATGGTGTATACAAAACTGCAATGACAAACATAGGTAATGCATCATGCATGCTCAAATATACCCACAACATCATTACACTATACTGTTAGTAACATGATAATATTACTACAGTGTTATGTTGTCACCCTGTGCATCAGCACCATGCTACCCTATTCCTGCATCAATGTTACAGATGGCAGGAGGTGACACAGTTTCATCATATGCACAGGGTGTGTACTTGGTTTGCCAGAGTCTGCCATTGACACATCCAATTGACATGTATGTGTGTGTGTGTGTATTAGTGAGGGACAACAGTACAACATGGGGCAAAGTTGCTGCAATGTGTGTGTGTATGTGTTAGCCCTAGGTGTTAGCATTATGTGTGTGTGTATGCATGCACACAGTTCCACCACGTGGCTGCCATATACGGGTGTTTGTGGACAGCCACAGACTGTACCTGCCAGGTCATACAGATCACTGTCTCTGGTCACGGACATGGTACCTGTGCCTGGCAGGGGTGCTACGGACAGTATCAGGTACTAAGCCAGACTGGGTACTGGCATCAGAAGCAATGGGTTGTTGACTGGACACATGTCCCTGCTGGGACTGTCCAGAGTCACATGCACGTGGTCTTCTCGGACGGTCTAATGATAGCACAGACCCAACATTGCTGGGGCTGGTACTGGCACTATGGGAGCGGCTGCAGGTTTGTTGTCATCCGCGATGACTGCCAGCTGATAATGTTGCTGGTATACATCCACGTCGATGCCTCAGCCATCCTGCACTGTCCTGGCTCCTGGACATGTAGTTGTGGAAGAGATCTAATGTGTCCCCCCAACGTCTATCAATGACCTCGCTGATGTTACGGATGGCAGACGCAACGTCACGCATAGTGTCATTCATAGCGGTGCAATGTGCTCTAAGCTCCCTCAGACCCTGTCTGGTGTACCGTTCCATACGTGCCTGTGCCTGCATTACAGCCCGGAACATAGCTGAGTTTGAAAGACCTCTGTGGGCACGTCTGACAGGGGCAGTACAACCACAGATGCTCCCACGAGAACCCCTGGACATCTGCCTGTGTGGTACCATGTCAGGAATCTGGCCATGGCTGCTGTGAGGGGATGCATGTGCCAATGATACCACACTACCCTGGTCAATGCCCACTGCATGCTGTCCCTCAGCTAAGGACATTGGTGACAATGGATGTATTGGCAGGATGACTGTGCGCATTGGTGGGGTTGACTGCTGTGTAGTGTCAATTGGCTGACCAACGACAAACCCTGTCACACCTCCCTGTGCCATTACACATGTATCATCATAATCACTATCCCCAGCAGTGGCTTCAGATTCCCTGCTGGACTCCACCACAGCAACATCAGAACCTGTGAGAGGAAGATAGGAAACACAGTTTACAAATGTGTACACAATATTACCACACAGGCACACAGGCACACATGCATACATGCGCACATGCGCACATGTGCACAGGCACACATGCACACATGCACACATGCACACATGCGCACAGGCACACATGCGCACATGCACACATGCACACATGCATACAGGCGCACATGTGCACAGGCACACATGCGCACATGCGCAAAGGCACACGTGCACATGCCCACAGGCACACATGCACACATGCACACAGGTACACATGCACACATTTGCACAGGCACACATGCGCACAGGCACACATGCACACATGCACACATGCACATGCGCACAGGCACACATGCGCACAGGCACACATGCATGCATGCACACAGGCAGACATGCACACAGGCACACATGCACACATGCACATCATACTCCTCAGTACAGCAGATACAAACACAGACACACCTGCAATCCAACACATACACAATACTGTTTTAGGGTGGGTGACAGTATCACAAGGAAAAATGTCACTGCACACGTGTCAGCATGCAGATTATGTGTTGCACAGGACCATGCAGTGCAAGTGTGGACAGCCCTATTAATAACAGTATACGTGTACTTGATGCTTGCGTGTAGTTGTTCAGTGATTGTCTCCACCCTGGGACACAATGTGTACAAGGACATAACAATGTTGTGCAAGTGTTACAAGTTGTGGGTGCATATATTTGCACACACACACACACACACACACACACACACACACACACACACACACACACACACACACACACACACAACACATGACGGTGCTACGCAATGACTGCTATGTGTACTTTTGTGGTCAGTGGAACTGGATGTGGTGTAGTAACGTGAGCCATGATCAACATGCTTCTTGTGGTCAGTCAACAATAATAATGTGTGCCAGACAGGCAGCTAGCATGCTGTACCTGACGTGCAGTAACATGACTACATCCACAATTACACAGCCACTTGTTACATGGGTTTGTAAGGTGGCCAATAGTGAGCATTGCCTAACATGAATGTATTATTTGTTCAAGACTGTTGCACAAAGATATGATAGGCCTCTACCCCTCAGGTATATTATGTGTGCTGTGTAGATGAGAAGTGGGATACTGAAGGGTGGCCATACAGCAGGTGTCATAACTGGACATGTGTAGCAGGCTAAAGTGTAGTGTGTATGCCAAACATGTGTGTGTTGTGTACATGTGTATCAGGTATGCCTATACAATGTCCAGTACTGTGTTGCCACACATGTGTGTCATGCTCTGTGCATTGCATGTGAGTGGGGCAGCTATTGAGAATAATGGGATATGCATAGTCTCACAGCAAACATGCACAGCATGCATTATGCGTAGGTGTGTTACATGTGCACAGACTACACCTCCATATGACATGCACATGTGATTAGCAATAGTATTGTTATTACACACTCACCAGCATGGATTGGCTGCCTTGCTGTCACTCCAGAGGGACCTGCAAAAATATGACAGTGATTGCCAGTGGCCACAACTGTGCCATTGATACTGTGAGTATGATAAAGTACAGTAGTACAACAGGTGGCTTTCACAGGTGTACAGATTATGCTCAGAATATCAATCTTGCAGAAGAATAGGCAGGTTAACAGCTACACAAACAGTACACATCTCACACATGCATAAACTACCAGTACAGAGATCAGTCAACTACAGATATGGCATGTTACCTGCACGCTCCATTTCAATATGCTGGGTGGCTCCGGCCTCCATGGTGACACATGTTTGTGGATGTTGCTGTTGTTGGCCTGGAGCCACAACACTTAGGAGGTGCTCCCCCACACTGGTGAGGGGGGTAGATAGGTACCCCACCACCTGTGGCAAGCTGTTGGGTGTGGATATCATATGCATGCTGCCGGACATGTCTAATTAAATCACTGCAGTGATGGCGTACCTGCTCATATGTCTGGTTATGCATGCCTATGTCATTTACCCGACGGACAAGATCTTGCCACAGTGCAGCCATCTTATGCTGGTTCTGGCTGGTTCTGGCTGGTCCTGGAAAACAGCACACAGTAATTCTGCACCAGGCTCTGGTGGATCTCCTGATCCTCTGCTGCTGTATATGGTGGGTTTCGCTGATGCACCATCACCCAGGAAGGAAAAGGAAAATATGTGAGCAAATCATGTGGCACACATAATATTCTAATGTACTGATATCACTTAACTGCCAAATATAGCATCTATCAAGGGATACACATGTTCGATACCACATATCAGTGCTCAGCCCACAACTGTCTGACAGTGCCTGCCACACTCCATACAACAAACTAGTATACACAAGCACTCGGCACACTGTGTGGGATACAATGCACAACCTCACACTGGGGGTATCTATCAAGCTAATAGATGAAGAATATTGTCATCCCTTGCAATGAATGCAATGCACATTTACAGTTTCAATAGTAATCCACCCTAGTCTTTGATGCCATACCCCTACCTGACATATGTGCACAGTTGTTACTATAGCCAGCATACTGCTGTCACAGAGTATACATGCTGACAGGTACACACACATACCCTGTAACACACATGTGATTGCGGCCATGGTACAGGCATCATTACACACACATTACACATACATACAACACACAAATGTATGACAACACAGATGAGCATTAACTGTGTACCTTATAGTACTGTGTGCCCCTACTTACAGATACCTATGCATGAGGTATGTAATCTGTGCATACTACAGAAAACACACCAGACAGTTACCAGGGAATGTGAACATACACCATACTGTTTAGGCCTACAACATCAGGTAGTACAACAGTTCATATGTGAGCTGGAATCAACAGCAGTACCACTTACTGAGCATACATGTATTGCTTCTGCCTACGATGGGACACCACAGTCATACACAGGGAAGTAAGGCACAACATATGCCAATCTGCTATGTTTGCATCCCGATAACTGACACATCTTTCTCTGGCCTCACACCAAGGACACAAACTACCATGACCGACACAAACTCACACTAAGCTATCACACCTTTACAGACCTTGCACACAATCAGTGTCACACTCATTCAACGTCACATAGCTGGTATTGCACTGAGTACATGTGTGTGTGTGCATTGTGTCATAGGTAGGTACTATGATATTGTCCCTGGGCCTAGGGCAGCCTAGCCATATGCTACCCTGCACTTTGGGACACATGTAATGTGCTTTTACTTGCTCCTGTGAAACGGTTACACAGAGGTGACTCACAGGGCGTATTACCTATCTCCATAACATTCATCAGGGGTATGTATGACATCTACCAATAAGGAACCTTGTTTGTTAATGCTGGGTGGTTTAGTCCAGGGTATGGCATATTTGTGTATAGAAACCTGTACCTCCAGCATGTGCTGTTTAGTGCGGTGACAAGGATTAGGGCGCTAGGTCATGTAGGCTGGATGGATTGTGAGGTGTTGCCATGGTGGTTGGCCAAGTGGTATGGGTGTGACATAACTGTGTATGTCCAGCAGTGGTAACCTCTGTGTAGGAAGTATGCAAGGCACTCTAGCTGTGGTTTTGAGAGTCAGTCTGCATAGGGAATGTGTTTGAGGGCATTATCAGTCTTTGTTAGGTATGTCTGTGGCCTTTCCACTTGCTGTAGTTCTCATGGGAGGTACATACTGCATAGGACATTGTGAGGTGTAGAGGGGTACACTGACTTTCATTTCCCAGCTGACACACCTTTTGTGATGACACGTACCATGTACAATGATTACAAGACTAGTGTGCCACTGTAGATATAAAAGGGGAGGCTATTGTACACCTGTGTCCCATGTTCCCTTCTGACACCTCCAGTTGTAGGCGGCCAACCACCTATGTGGTAGTTAGAGGGTAACATGTTTTGGAATGGGGTATGGTACTGCAGTATCAACACTGGTGTTCAGTCCATGCCTTGGTCACCAGGCACCTGTTGCAGTACATGTCCCCCTCTCTCACTCTCTCTTTATATATATATATATATATATATATATATATATATATATATATATATATATATATATATATATACATATACATTTACATATAAACATATATATATCAATACATACATATCCATATATCTATATCTATATATATATATATATATATATATATATATATAAATATATATACATATCTACATATATGTATACACACACACACACATATATATATATATATATATATATATATATATATATATATATATATATAGATATATAGATATATATACACACACTTCTAAACATCCATTGCTGTACATATACATGCACATGTAGGCACATAGACTGCCCTCCTTTCATGGTGGGAATATCACTTCTGAAACAGTTGTGAGACATACCATTCTGTAATGATATTGCACAGTGTTGTGCATAATGCATTATGCTGTCCTCAGGCCGTATAGCTGTAGCAGGCCTCACTGGCTCAGTCCCACAGAAGTTCACCACCACATGACATATACCTGCAATGCATGCTGTTTTCAATGCCACACACTACAACCTACATTGATATGTGCACATAGCAATCTTCAACTACATATGTATGTCCAGCCTTCACTAACAGTTGCAGTATGTCCCTTGCCCAGCATGTAGATTATTAGATTATGTAGTTTACATTACCTTTGTCTCTGACAGCTTTTTTTCTGCTGGCTGGCTGGCTGCCTTGCTGGCTGCCTTGCTGGCTGGCTTGCTGGCCTTTTATTTATTTTTTTGGTCTCTGTCGCTGTCGCTGTCTATGTCTATCTATCTATCTATCTATCTATCTATCTATCTATCTATCTATCTATCTATCTATCTGTCTGTCTGTCTGTCTATCTATCTATCTATCTATCTATCTATCTATCTATCTATCTATCTATCTCTCTCTCTCTCTCTCCCTCCAGTTGCTGCAATGCTATTATTGCATGTGTGGACTGGCAGTATAGGCTGCTTTTGTAGGTATCTGCACATATGCATGTGATGGCCTCTGCACCAATTGGTGGCCAGCATTTAGTAATTGCATGCAGCCTGCTGTGTGGTCATTGCAGTTCTCACTGTGATTTCAGGGCACTGCTATAAAATGATAGGTTAGGTAGGCGTAGGCCTTTCAGTTTTGCAAGGTGGGGACCATGCTGGTTTGCTGTGGACACTGTTGTGTGAGTCAGAAGGTTGGTATATGGTTGGTATATCTCTCATATCTAATGCTGTGTTGTAGCCACTGAAATGCATGTTGTACTGAAACCTGACTGTTGCTTCTTCCAGTTCACTCTTCTCAGTGTGTATGTTAACTCACACCTGCTAATGCTAACACTGTTTACATGGGAGTATGTACTTACCTGTGGGATTTGAGGATTAACTGGCATACAACAGTAGTTCTTGCAATGTGTTGCTATGGCTTTTGTATTTTCCCTTTACATTCACTCCTTGAATGCCTGATATTTGTCTTTACTGGAATGTGTTGCTATGGCTTTCCTATTTTCCATTTACATTCACTCCTTGTAATGCATGATATATTTCTTTCAGCACTACGTTCTTATATGTTTGCTGTGGCTTGGTGGCACTTCATGCAGTCTTGTGAGCCCAAGGTCTGGGGTTTGACACTTACAGGGGTATTTTATTTTGCTGCTGAGCAGTACTAGGGCCTTGTCATACAGAGTGAATAAGGAACGTTTAAACAGTTGTAAGCAGGAAGCAGGAAGTCAGTGGGGACACCAGCTAGGGATGTGCAGGCTGGGTGTAGGGAAGGTCCATAGCTGCACATTTCTTTAACTGCAATAGCTATACATATGTTCGACATTTGCTGTGACATTTAAAACCTTCCACCCCTGAGAGAGGGGTGAGGACAACTAAGTATATTGCACTAACAATTATGAATATCAGGCACATGCAGTGCTTGTGAACTGCTATACTGTCATTAGTATGTTAGATGGCAACATCCTTTGATATTTCTGTGTTGTACTCCTACATAAGGGCATGCTTGTGGAAGTAACTCTACAGCTATTCACAAAGTATGTAACAGTAGACAGGCTGATATGCCTGTGTGTTTCTGACACTTGCAGGCCTCAGATACTCTCAGGTATATATTTGACCAGCCTCAGGGAGAGGTACATATCAGTGGGATACACCTGTGATATATTTCAGATATTCTGCAGTTGTGACTGTGGGGTATTATGAGCATATATATTACTACACCATTTCTGACATGCAAGTAGTGTCTACTTTAACTTATTGACAGTTACCATTACGTGGGATTTCCCACCTTTCTGCCTACTGTTAGTACATTTCACAGGGAGTCAGTGGGGCACAGGTAACAGTTGTTTGCAAATCAGGGACATCCCTGTAAATCAGTCACAGTTGGGAGGTCTGGCCTCTTACCTATTCAAATATCGCAGTGTTTATCCCGCTCTGATACTGTGTGGGGTTTGTAAGGTGCTACTGTAACATTATTACCTACTAGCATGGCTGTTTCTCTTCTCACACTAATGTAATGCAATTCCACAAGAATTGCCAGTAAAGATACACAGAACAAGCTTTGTGTAATGGCCTTCCTATTTTCCCTTTACATTCACT
Source organism: Protopterus annectens (assembly GCF_019279795.1). NCBI lineage: Eukaryota > Metazoa > Chordata > Ceratodontiformes > Protopteridae > Protopterus > Protopterus annectens. The sequence continues at coordinate 1,456,697,408 of NC_056739.1, forward strand.
CCTTCTATTTCATGATATATTTCTTTCAGCACCAAATTCTTGTATATCTGCTGTGGTTCAGTGGTAATTCATGCAGACTACTGTTTCCAAGGTCCGGGGTTCGAGACTGACAGGGGTATTTTATTTTGCTGATGAGCAGACTACAGGCCTTGTCATACAGAGTGACTAAGGCACTGTTAAGCAGTTGTAAGTGGGTTTGCGCGAGTTTGTGCGATGCTTAGCTACCCTTATCTATACTTAGCTAAGCGCACACAAGCGCACACCCGCTGACCACTGCTTAAAAGTGCTTACTCCAGCTAACACCCGCACTATTTTCTTTTAAAGAAAAGAAAATGGGGAAATAGGAAAGTGGTGAAAAAGGGGGCACAAAGAGGGTAGGACAGTAGGAAAACAAGCTCGGGATGTGCAGGAAGGATGTAGGGAAGGTCCATAGCTACCCATTTCTTTATCAGCAACAGCTATGCATATGTCTGAAATTTGGAGTGAAATTTGAAACCTTCCACCCTTGAGAGAGGGGTGAGGACAACAAAATATGTTGTACTGCCAATTAGAATTATCAGTTTACATGTCCAGCGGACATTCGAATTGGGCAGCTATGTATGGGGCGTAATTTTTTTTGTGGGAACAGAGTGCCCTTTTTTTATTTTTTTTTCAGGTGAGAGTGGAATGTGAGGTACAGGAAGTAGGTATATTTGGGGAGGTAGGTTGGGGAGGTTAACAGACAAGACAAACAAGACACATACAGGGGTGGAGTATGACACATGTGGGGGGTGAACACAATTGACGGGGACGGATGTTTGGATATCGCGAGCCCATGAGCCCACAGATGGCAACAGTGGAACTGAGATCCCCACCCATGGGCAGTTACCACTGTGCCTTCACAGCCCAGGCTGGGGCTGTGCTGGGGGCTGGATAGGACGGGCAGGCACATCCGTGAGTTGCGCCATTCTCGCCTCGAGCTGGCATAGGGGATCAGTCACAGAATGCCTGATCTCACTACGCACCACAGACCGGACCTTATGGAGGGTGAGTGGGGGCTCTCCTCCGGCCACGCTTGCAGAGGGGGGATGAGCCCCATCCCCTGCAGCGCTTCCACCCGAAGGTGGCACAGGGCCACTGGAGGAGGAGGTCCCGGCCTGGGCACTGGTGCCAGGTGCACTCGCCAGCTGAGGTGGGAGAGGTGGGTCCGCCTTCCCTGTTGTCCTATGTTTAGCAGTATTTTATGGCATTTTGGGTTAGTAACAAACAACACCATTCAAAATTAGTTGTAACAGCATGCATCAGTATTCCCATTAACCAAACACCCATGAATTTCAAACATTGAGCAGCAAGCATGGCACATGCATATTTAGAACAACAGTGCACATTCCAACAGCATGCAGGGTTGATTGGTGGCAACAGGCCATCAGGTTTGGATATGTGAACAGGGCACATGCATCAACGTACATGCAGATATGTATGAACCAACAGGACAAATGTCCATGGTAATTAATTGTGAGTACACATACCCAGTTTGGTGTGGAATGGCATAATTTGTGAAAATAGGGTAGGGTGGAGAAATATTATATTAACAACTTACACTACCTATACATATACTGTACATTCCTAGTAGATGCAGATATATATCCCCTACATGTATTAGTACAGTTTCCTGTATGTAACCTTAGGAATGTTGGTGATGGGGATGTTACTGCTACATTAATATACATTCCATTTTTATTCATATATGTTCATATCTGGCTGTGTTCAGGTACAGCATCCTGCTACATTTGATTTATATGGGTCTAGACAACTGTGGATGTTCAGCATTTCATATAACCATACTATCTTCATAATGCAAGGGTACAGCAACATAATATTATGTAGTGACTGTAGTATACCTTTATTCCAGACTTATTACAGCTTTTTTGGTAGCTTCAAACTGTCTTTCTCACACTCTCTCACTTATTGTATATTTACATTTCAGAATGGTACTTAATTCTAGGCTTTATTAACATTTATTACTGGGTTACAACAATCCTTTCCAGCTGACTCACTTATTTCATATGGCAGAATTTACAAGGATGTATTCAACACTTGTCTACCCTTTGTTGATTGATTACCACTCATTTTCAGGCTGAAGCAGTTATCTGATATTACAATACAGGTGGAAAATCTATTTGAGACTTGTTTAATCTTTATTACTGGATTGCAATACACTCTTTTCCAGGCTGCATCACTTATCTAATCTTACAATACTAGCAGAATCTTTATTCCAGGCTTATTTCACCTTTATTACTGGGTTACAACAATGAACTCTTTTACAATCTGTCTCACTTATATTCTGTAACAATACCAGCTAAATAATTACTAACCTGCCTGGTGGCGCAACCTCAGCAGCCTATCAGCATAGGCTTGCTGATTCGTGGAATGGACACCTGCAGCTGTAATATAAATGAAGGAATATTGGAACATACCTCTCCATACTATAGGCTAGGATAGCATTTCTTACATACATAATTACATGGATACTTACTCAGTTGTGGGGCATTGGGCATTTGGCGGGCCTTCTGGATCCAACGGTTCAGTTGGTCCTCCGTACGTCGCTTCAGGTCCGCATGGTGGTGACGGACCTGTTCACCAGTCCTTGGAATGCCTGTGGCACTGGTGAGATCATGTGCCAACCGGTTCCACGCCTCTGCCTTGTACGCATCCCATTGAACCTGGCCCTGCATGAGTTGTGCTTCATGATCATGGACTAGGAGCCAAACCATATATTTTGACTCCTCAACACCCCAATTTTGTGCTCTAAAGCGATTTCCCTCTCCTGCACCTGCCATCCTGACTGCAAATGGGTACCATAATCAGTTATGGTGTGTATTCCCGCCTATGGGGTTATATATGCCGGTTTTCCCGCACTTATCTCTGATTGGCCATTTTGGATATTTATCAGCTTAAAGCAAACCTACTTTCTCATGGTTCTATTTTCATTCATTCCTATATATATGCTAATACTGTATTTCTCAATGCAACTGTCATGGCTTAGTGGTTCAGTACATTGACTATGGTGCACAGTATCCCGGGTTTGACCCTTGGCATTGCTTTTTTTTTTTTTACTACTGTCTAGACAGGCTAGGAGGTGTGTCTGTGTAAAGGCGGCTTTGATACAACTTGCCCAATGTTGCCCGCCGGTAAGCTGGTTGGCGGGCTGCGCAGCTCCGCGCAAACGGCTTACGCTGGGTAACGCATTATTTAGCTATGAGCATTCATATTACACTGGGTGAAGTGCTGCTGAGCTACGGGCACTCATATTATGCTTGTTAAAGTGCTGCTCACCTATGGGCACTCAAATGCAGCTTGTTAAAGCGTTGCTCAGCTATGGGCACTCAAATGCAGCTTGTTAAAGCGCTGCTCACCTACGGGCACTCAAATGCAGCTTGTTAAAGCGCTACTCACCTACAGGCACTCATATGCAGCTTGTTAAAGCGCTGCTCAGCTATGGGCAATTATAATCTTTTTTTATAAATTATTCTTTCAGATTTTTTCACAAATACATGGCTCATTTCATTACATTTTACTTAAATTATAGTTATATATTTATATATATATGTCAGGGGATTGTTTCATACTTATTTAAATAAAAATGGTGACTGATGTTGTGGGGGCTCGAACCGTGACTACCTCCTCTTTGGCCAACGTCTCTACCGCTACGCTATTGCTACTTGGCTTAATTTGCATATGCAGATCTTATATGCTTTTCAATGTCATATCTGCTAACTTTGGCTGAGCGAAGGGCATACCCGTGCAAACGAGCGCAACTGTGGGCAAACATTTTTGAAATTATAAAAAAAAAAATGAAACTGCTATTTTTACGTTTTACACATTTTTCAGTAGGGTTTTGTCTCCGGGGATGTGTGGTGTTGTGTTCCTTGACATTTCTAAGGACTCGCTCGTGGGTGTTTACTTTCAGGCCTCTGACTCTTCTGGGGGCGTGTCCCTTTGCAGTACTCGGCATTTGGACACACCCCCTACTTACCTACATGGACCGTGTTAGCCTAGGGTATGATTCAGCATGCTCTCATGAATATGCATGGCATGCTGACGTCCTACCGTTCAACTGCAGCCTCCGAGTAAGACATATTAAGTCTTACACAGAGGTTTCGTGAATCCGGCCCAACATCTTTTTTATATTTACATTTTCTTGCAAAAATTGATTTTGCATACAATTACCGAAAGTGTACAGATTCACTTATGATAACAGGAAAGTGAATAAAGTGGCAAATAATACAAGGCAACCACAGATGTGTAAATGTTGCCCAACCCTATATAATGGTGTGGCCTATTTGGCTTAACAAAACTCAGTCCAGCTAGATTTATACCAAACTGTTACCATAATGAACAACATCCTTGCTGTGTTTAAATTTTCTTGAAAAAATGGTTTAACATACAATTGCGAGTATACAAATTCATTTCTAATAACATGAACATGCAACAATATAAGTATATATGTCTTAACCACTATAGTTGTAATACTTGTTATTGCGATTCATATGAGCTAAGTAACAATGGAAACTACTATAAATGTGTTATAACATCAAACATTTGTGTTGCGTCCATAAATTCAGTTAATATAGTAGTCCCATTGATGAACAACAAGGTTTTTTTTCCCCTCTGCAATAAAAGTTGTTCCAAAATGACATTTTTGTACCCAGTTCTATACATATGTAACTCCAAAGTTGCGTGGCCAACGGCTTAGAGCTGGCATACACCACAAGGCATAAACCCTGATATTAAGATTGTATGAGTTATAGTTGCAATGTAAGGTATTACCTTATGGATTAAATAAAAGTACTTATGTATTAACCTTACTGGTTTTGTGCTTTTCACTGTTTGGTGCTGGCGTTTTTTTGTCTACTTTCATCAGTTCCAGCTGTGCACCTGGTCCTACTTGCAGAGGTTTTGTTCATGACTTTAACAGAAAATACACCCCTGGGATCGCTTCATTGGCTCTTCTTGACAGAGGCTAAGTTAATTAATCAATGGGGCGGCAAAAGCTGACACACTCTGGCTAGGTTTATAAATGCCCTCGGACAGATAGTCTAATACCTACCTATGAACCTATGAACCTATGAACTGCCTCATATTCACTGCCAACACTTTAATTTTAGAACAAACAAACACAGTGTGTGAGAGATGTAAACACACAATGTCATTGGAAGCAAAACTCTGATATACACACACACACACACACACACACACACACACACACACACACACACACACACACACACACACACAAATATGAACCAGGCTGTTAGCATTACACCCAAAACACTCACTGCCAGCACTAAGGAACGAACACAAAGACCCTCATATGCAGTGGTACTCACTTGTAATCTACCCACACGTCTAAGACCTCCTAAAAGCATCACTCAGTGGCCCTGTGCACACTCAAAAAAGACAGCACCTCAAAAAACACATAACTCTGAAAATCAGAGTAGACCCATTTCCAAGCCCATAAGGCAACACACCACTCAGCCAAACATTCTACTTATTGGGGATTCCATTTTTAAGATATAATTATGTCCCCCTTCCCAAGTCAAACAAGGAGAATATCACACTGAGCTGTCTGTCTGGAGCCTGTATCTGCCAGATCATGCCTGCACTTAGGGCATTAAACCACAAGTACTAGTATGACACTGTCATAGTCCACAGGGTCAACACGACCTAAGATGTACTTCACTGGACTATATGAAGAGAGACATGATGGAGGTCTCTGATTATGTATCACAGGCAGGTATGAATTTAGCTTTGAGTATCATCCTTCCATCACCAGTGATGATGCCACAGTACCAGCAAAAAATGATTGACTTCAACAATTGGCTTAGTTTCTGGTGTTACAACAAGGGGCTCTGGTATCTATCAGCCTGGGGAGATATGACTGACAAACAACAATGCTTTGCCAGAGATAGTTTGCATTTATCACCACTTGGTGTTTCGATACCGCCAAAAACTTTATTTATTATTTCTCCCCATAGTGCCTTTTTTAGACTGTGCCAAGCTGTTAAACCCTCCGCATAACATAAAATCACTCATGACTACCTAAAGGTACTGCTGCTTAGTGCCAGGAGTTTAAATAAAAAACTGCACTCCTGGAAGCACTCCTCATCTTGGAGAAAGCAGACATATATGCAGTCACAGAAACATGGTTCAGAACTATAGAAAGGACCCTGGCTATCATAGGCTACAATGCCTTTTATACAATTCGATTCCCCTCAGCTCAGGATAAAACAAAGGGAGGAGGTGTCTCAGTGTTCATAAAGGACAGGTACACTGCTAGATTCATCCAACAACATGACTCGTTTCAGCTGCTGCATGCCCAACTAACCATAGGTGCAACCTCCTATCATATCCATGCTAAGTACAGATTCCTTAACATGGGTTTGGAAAACCACATCTTCTACCTAAACCTACTTGAATCTCTTAACATTCAGCCTAACACCATATTTATGGGTGACTTCAACTACCCTTCCATAAACTGGGAGATTTATATGACCCATAATTTACTTGCTCAGAGGTTTTTGGATTTCATCAATGCAAACTTCCCGGAGCATCTAGTTATCTCCCCAACTAGAGGTACAAATATCCTAGACCTAATACTCATGAATATATGTGGCTGCTACTCCCTCCCATGCATTAACTTGTCCCTGGTAAGATCTGACCACAAAATGATCTCCTTTAATATTAAAACTAACATAGAACCAATCAAGCTCCAAACCTTTTAAGAACTTTGTTAAGGCCAATTGCCTTAAACTAAGTGGCAGTTTATTAAACTTCCAACTCCCTCCAACTCTGCATGATAGTGAGGCCTACACTGAGCTGTATACAAAAGCACTGTACAACCATATTCATAGCTGCATAGAGGAGGCAGTGCCTGTCCCAGTCACACCTATGATTACTGGCAAAAATAAACAACCCTGGTGGATCCCTAGCATAAATAGGCTATTCAACAAAAGGAAAAATAATCCTCTTTAAAGCCAAGAAGAAAAAGGCAAATATATGCAAAAGGCACTGACCTGTCTAAACAAACAAATTAAAGTGCTGATCAAATCTGCCAGAGTAAAAAATGAGGCAAAGTCAGCCTTCCAGGTGAAAGATAACCATAAGGTTTTTCTTAATTATGTTCAGAACCTCAGGGGAAATGCTCAGCAATGTGCCAAGTTAATTATGAATGGCAACACTTACACCCAGCTTGAAACTATAGCAAACCTGCTGGCTGACAAGTTCAGTTCAAACTTCTCCTCCTCACCAACTCCTACCACACTCACAGAAATACCCGTAACTATCCCCCATCATGAGGGAACAGGTCCTTATTGTGCTCACTAAAGCCAAGAACACAGTCTCCATGGGCCCTGACAACATTCCAAGATGCTTCTTAAATAGCTTAAAACAGACTCTAGCAGGACAACTGGAAATCCTATTTAACCACAGCCTCTGGGCAGGCTTTGCCCTAAAGGAATGAAGGACTATAACAGTCATCCTTCTGCACAAGGGGGGACCCATTAATTGACCTAGCGTACTACAAACCTATAAGCTTGATGAGTCTTATCTGCAAGGCCATGGAGAGAATTATCATGGACTTGATCAATAACAACATAGGAACTGTCCAAAAACTTGACCAAGCCCAATTTGGCTTTGTCAAAGGGAGATCTTGCCTGCTCAATCTGGTGGACTTCTTCGAGAAAGTCAGCAGGCCCATGGATGAGGGTAAAACGATACACACCTCTTATCTAGACCTGGTCAAAGCTTTCAACAGAATCCCCTACTTGGGGACCATAAATACACTTACTGAGATAGGCATAAACTCCTTGCATCATCACATGGATAGCCAACTAGGTCACTGATAAAACACATGTTGTCCAGATAGGAAAATCCACTTCTGATAAGAAACTTGTTACTAGCAGTGTCCAACAGGACTCAGTGTTGGGACCCTCTCTTGTTTGGCATATACTTCTCTGCAGTAAAGGCCAATTTTGGGGGTCTCTGGCTCACCAAGTTTAATGAAAACTGTAAGCTTAGACCAATCATTGAATCCCCAAACAATGTTGACATCCTGCAAACAGACCTTAAAATGACATGCAACTGGTGCCAAAGCCATGGTATGAGACTAAATGCTAGAAAAATGCATAATTATGCCCTTTGGTAAATCGTATATCCCTGCAAATTATAATATTGTTAGCACACCCCTAAAAGTAGACCCAGTGGTGAGAGACCCAGGATCACAGATAGATAGTAACCTAAACTTTGACCACCAGATAGCTACAGTTGTGTGGAAATTCTTCTGTGTGGCTCAACTTTTAAGTAAAGACATGGCATCAAGATCAAAGGAAGGCATAGTGCTATTGTACTGGGCCCTCATCAGGCCAATAATCGAGTACAACGCTCTCTTCTGCATGCACCTCACCAGGCACTTACACCAATTGGAGTGGCCCCAGAGTTTTCTCACTAAACAAATACAAAGTATAAGGCTGCAGACCGACTAAAGGCCCTATCCCTTTACTCCATATCATATCAAAAATTGAGAAGGGAATTATGCCAGAATTTCAAGACATTCTCTGATCCAGCCCTGATGAAAATGTTGCATATTCTTCAAGAAAAATTATACAAGGGTTACATGTTCCATGGGCCTGCACCATATTTGTGACTCTAACAGAACTTGCTGGAGTGACAGATTCAAATTTCAAAGGCTACCTTTTCTATGGAATAAACTTCCCATCTTTGTAAAACAAAGCTCAACTCTCAGTCTCTTCAAAAACAGTTTGGATAAATGGATGCAGAATCGTAAATTCACTCCAGGGATACTGCCCATATCCCTTATGGACAGAAGGAGTCTGTAAAATGACGCAGGGCTCCATCACCCAAAGACCCACTACCCTGATACTATCCCATCCCATATCTAGGGAATTAAGAAATAATATTGTCATATCTTGAGTCTTATTAACTAGGCTTGTAAAGGCTCTTGTGCCATTAGCCTAGTAATTACCTATGAATCTGCAAACTTGCTTTGCAACCATTTTATTAAATATCACAGATCAAACAACAACAGTAAAATATGATCCACACAGCTAGTAAAAAAACTCAAAAACTAGTGTGGACATCAAAGAACTGCAATATTATGTAAAGTATAAACTCTATTTACACCAATATCACAAGACAGGCATGTTAAGTTAGTCCACCTGTAACCTTCATCAAGCAGAGTGAAATTCTAACCACTCACTTCCACAGATTCTTCTAAGGTCAGTGTACTAACTGCTCATCTTATCCATAGTCCTACAAGAAAAGAGTGGAATTGGGATACCTCCATCCAGAAGGGATTGTCCCTCTGATAATCAGCCATGACAAAAGCTATCCGCACCAAGAAACTGATCTTAACCACTTCCCTGGCTTATATTACTTTCCCATCACTCCGTCACTAACCTCCTTTCTGGCTGACATCACTTACACCCCCACTGTGTAACCTGTTCTGCCTCCTACTCATTACCTCAATCAGCAGACACTGCCCTAACCTAAAAACAATACACTCTTCCCCCTCCTCGCTATGTGCAAACTACCCCTGCTCATAACCATAGCAAGACCCCCACAATCAAGGAATCAGAGACAAATACATCTTCCACTGCACCCTCATTTGTCTCTGATACTCTGACAAAATACCAAATATACCAGCTTGCATTGGACAATTGTATTACATGACATAGATCAAACAACAACAATAACATATGATACAAATACCTATAAAACACTCAAAAACTGGTGTGAACATCAGATTATCACAACAGTATGTAAAGTATAAAAAGTATTTACACTGTTATCACAACACAGGCATGCTAACGTAGCTCACCTGTTAGCTCCATCAAGCAGCATGAAATTCAAACCACTAGCTTTCATGCATTCTTCCCAGGATAGTATCTTAATTGCTTGCCTTATCCATAATCCATACAGAATGCATTGCCTCTCCTTCCATAAGTCTTTACCCACAGACTGTTTCTTATCCATAATCCATACAGAATGCATTGCCTCTCCTTCCTCGAGTCTTTACCCACAGACTGTTCCTTATCTATAATCCATACAGAAAGCATTGTCTCTCCTTCCATAAGTCTTTACCCACAGACTGTTCCTTATCTATAATCCATACAGAACGCATTGTCTCTCCTTCCATAAGTCTTTACCCAGAGACTGTTCCTTATCCATAATCCATACAGAACGCATTGTCTCTCCTTCCTTGAGTTTTTACACACAGACTGTTCCTTATCTATAATCCATACAGAAAGCATTGCCTCTCCTTCCTCGAGTCTTTACCCACAGACTGTCGCTTATCCATAATCCATACAGAACGCATTGTCTCTCCTTCCTTGAGTCTTTACCCACAGGCAGTTCCTTATCTATAATCCATACAGAACACATTGTCTCTCCTTCCATAGGTCTTTACCCACAGACTGTTCCTTATCCATAATCCATACAGAATGCATTGTCTCTCCTTCCTCGAGTCTTTACCCACAGACTGTTCCTTATCCATAATCCATACAGAACACATTGTCTCCTTCCTCGAGTTTTTACACAGACTGTTCCTTATCCATAATCCATACAGAACGCATTGTCTCTCCTTCCTCGAGTCTTTACCCACAGACTGTTCCTTTTCCATAATACATACAGAATGCATTGTCTCTCCTTCCACGAGTCTTTACCCACAGACTGTTCCTTATCCATAATCCATAAAGAATGCATTGTCTCTCCTTCCTCGAGTCTTTACCCACAGACTGTTCCTTATCCATAATCCATACAGAATGCATTGTCTCTCCTTCCATAAGTCTTTACCCACAGACTGTTCCTTATCCATAATCCATACAGAACGCATTGCCTCTCCTTCTATAAATCTTTACCCATAGACTGTTCCTTATCCATAATCCATACAGAACGCATTGCCTCTCCTTCCATAAGTCTTTGCCCACAGACTGTTCCTTATCCATAATCCATACAGAACACACTGTCTCTCCTTCCTCGTGTCTTTACCCACAGACTGTTCCTTATCAATAATCCATACAGAACGCATTGTCTCCCCTTCCATAAGTCTTTACCCACAGACTGTTCCTTATCCATAATCCATACAGAATGCATTGTCTCTCCTTCCTTGAGTTTTTACACACAGACTGTTCCTTATCTATAATCCATACAGAACGCATTGTCTCTCCTTCCTCGAGTCTTTACCCACAGACTGTTCCTTATCCATAATCCATACAGAATGCATTGTCTCTCCTTCCTTGAGTCTTTAGCCACAGACTGTTCCTTATCCATAATCCATACAGAATGCATTGTCTCTCCTTCCTCGAGTCTTTACCCACAGACTGTTCCTTATCCATAATCCATACAGAATGCATTGCCTCTCCTTCCATAAGTCTTTACCCACAGACTGTTCCTTATCCATAATCCATACAGAATGCATTGCCTCTCCTTCCATAAGTCTTTGCCCACAGACTGTTCCTTATCCATAATCCATACAGAATGCATTGTCTCTCCTTCCTCGAGTCTTTACCCACAGACTGTTCCTTATCCATAATCCATGCAGAATGCATTGTCTCTCCTTCCTCGAATTTTTACACAGACTGTTCCTTATCCATAATCCATACAGAACGCATTGTCTCTCCTTCCTCGAGTCTTTACCCACAGACTGTTCCTTTTCCATAATACATACAGAATGCATTGTCTCTCCTTCCTCGAGTCTTTACCCACAGACTTTTCCTTATCCATAATCCATAAAGAACGCATTGTCTCTCCTTCCTCGAGTCTTTACCCACAGACTGTTCCTTATCCATAATCCATACAGAATGCATTGTCTCTCCTTCCATAAGTCTTTACCCACAGACTGTTCCTTATCCATAATCCATACAGAATGCATTGCCTCTCCTTCTATAAGTCTTTACCCACAGACTGTTCCTTATCCATAATCCATACAGAACGCATTGCCTCTCCTTCCATAAATCTTTGCCCACAGACTGTTCCTTATCCATAATCCATACAGAACGCATTGTCTCGCCTTCCTCGTGTCTTTACCCACAGACTGTTCCTTATCTATAATCCATACAGAACGCATTGTCTCCCCTTCCATAAGTCTTTACCCACAGACTGTTCCTTATCCATAATCCATACAGAACGCATTGTCTCTCCTTCCTCGAGTTTTTACACACAGACTGTTCCTTATCTATAATCCATACAGAATGCATTGTCTCTCCTTCCTCGAGTCTTTACCCACAGACTGTTCCTTATCCATAATCCATACAGAATGCATTGTCTCTCCTTCCTTGAGTCTTTAGCCACAGACTGTTCCTTATCCATAATCCATACAGAATGCATTGTCTCTCCTTCCTCGAGTCTCTACCCACAGACTGTTCCTTATCCATAATCCATACAGAATGCATTGCCTCTCCTTCCATAAATCTTTGCCCACAGACTGTTCCTTATCCATAATCCATACAGAATGCATTGTCTCTCCTTCCTCGAGTCTTTACCCACAGACTGTTCCTTATCCATAATCCATACAGAATGCAGTCTCTCCTTCCTCGAGTCTTTACCCACAGACTGTCCCTTATCCATAATCCATACAGAACGCATTGTCTCTCCTTCCTCGAGTCTTTACCCACAGACTGTTCCTTATCAATAATACATACAGAACGCATTGTCTCTCCTTCCTCGAGTCTTTACCCACAGACTGTTCCTTATCCATAATCCATACAGAATGCATTGCCTCTCCTTCCAAAAGTCTTTACCCACAGACTCTTCCTTATCCATAATCCATACAGAATGCATTGGCTCTCCTTCCATAAGTCTTTACCCACAGACTGTTCCTTATCCATAATCCATACAGAACGCATTGTCTCCCTTCCTTGAGTCTTTACCCACAGACTGTTCCTTATCCATAATCCATACAGAATGCATTGTCTCTCCTTCCTCGAGTCTTTACCCACAGACTGTTCCTTATCCATAATCCATACAGAACGCATTCTCTCTCCTTCCTCGAGTCTTTACCCACAGACTGTTCCTTATCCATAATCCATACAGAATGCATTGTCTCTCCTTCCATAAGTCTTTACCCACAGACTGTTCCTTATCCATAATCCATACAGAATGCATTGTCTCTCCTTCCTCGAGTCTTTACCCACAGACTGTTCCTTATCTATAATCCATACAGAACGCATTGTCTGTCCTTCCATAAGTTTTTACCCACAGACTGTTCCTTATCCATAATCCATACAGAATGCATTTCCTCTCCTTCCTCGAGTCTTTACACACAGACTGTTCCTTATCCATAATCCATACAGAATGCATTGACTCTCCTTCCATAAGTCTTTACCCACAGACTGTTTCTTATCCATAATCTATACAGAATGCATTTTCTCTCCTTCCTCGAGTCTTTACCCATAGACTGTTCCTTATCCATAATCCATACAGAATGCATTGTCTCTCCTTCCTCGAGTCTTTACCGACAGACTGTTCCTTATCTATAATCAATACAGAATGCACTGTCTCTCCTTCAATAAGTCTTTACCCACAGACTGTTCCTTATCCATAATCCATACAGAACGCATTGCCTCTCCTTCCATAAGTCTTTGCCCACAGACTGTTCCTTATCCATAATCCATACAGAACGCATTGTCTCTCCTTCCTCGAGTCCTTACCCAGAGACTGTTCCTTATCCATAATCCATACAGAATGCATTGTCTCTCCTTCCTCGAGTCTTTACCCACAGACTGTTCCTTATCCATAATACATACAGAACGCATTGTCTCTCCTTCCTCGAGTCTTTACCCACAGACTGTTCCTTATACATAATCCATACAGAATGCATTGCCACCCCTTCCATAAGTCTTTTCCCACAGACTGTTCCTTATCCATAATTCATACAGAATGCATTGCCTCTCCTTCCATAAGTATTTACCCACAGACTGTTCCTTATCCATAATCCATACAGAACGCATTGTCTCTCCTTCCTCGTGTCTTTACCCACAGACTGTTCCTTATCCATAATCCATACAGAATGCATTGTCTCTCCTTCCTAGAGTCTTTACCCACAGACTGTTCCTTATCCATAATCCATACAGAACGCATTGTCTCTCCTTCCTCGAATCTTTACCCACAGACTGTTCCTTTTCCATAATCTATACAGAATGCATTGTCTCTCCTTCCTCGAGTCCTTACCCAGAGACTGTTCCTTATCCATAATCCATGCAGAACGCATTGTCTCTCCTTCCTTGAGTCTTTACCCACAGACTGTTCCTTAACCATAATCCATACAGAATGCATTGTCTCTCCTTCCTCGAGTCTTTACCCACAGACTGTTCCTTATCCATAATCCATACAGAATGCATTGTCTCTCCTTCCTCGAGTCTTTACCCACAGACTGTTCCTTATCTATAACCCATACAGAACACATTGTCTCTCCTTCCATAAGTTTTTACCCACAGACTGTTCCTTATCCATAATCCATACAGAATGCATTTCCTCTCCTTCCTCGAGTCTTTACACACAGACTGTTCCTTATCCATAATCCATACAGAATGCATTGTCTCTCCTTCCATAAGTCTTTACCCACAGACTGTTTCTTATCCATAATCTATACAGAATGCATTTTCTCTCCTTCCTCGAGTCTTTACCCACAGACTGTTCCTTATCCATAATCCATACAGAATGCATTCTCTCTCCTTCCTCGAGTCTTTACCCACAGACTGTTCCTTATCTATAATCCATACAGAATGCATTGTCTCTCCTTCAATAAGTCTTTACCCACAGACTGTTCCTTTTCCATAATCCATACAGAACGCATTGTCCTTCCTTCCTCGAGTCTTTACCCGCAGACTGTTCCTTATCCATAATCCACACAGAATGCATTGTCTCTACTTCCTCGAGTCTTTACCCACAGACTGTTCCTTATCCATAATCCATACAGAACGCATTGTCTCTCCTTCCTCGAGTCTTTACCTATAGACTGTTCCTTATCCATAATCCATACAGAATGCATTACCTCTCCTTCCATAACTCTTTACCCACAGAGTGTTCCTTATCCATAATCCATACAGAATGCATTTCCTCTCCTTCCAGAAGTCTTTGCCCACAGACTGTTCCTTATCCCTAATCCATACAGAACGCATTGTCTCTCCTTCCTCGAGTCTTTACCCACAGACTGTTCCTTATCCATAATCCATACAGAATGCATTGTCTCTCCTTCCTCGAGTCTTTACCCACAGACTGTTCCTTATCCATAATCCATACAGAATGTATTGTCTCTCCTTCCTCGAGTCTGTACCCACAGAGTGTTCCTTATCCATAATACATACAGAATGCATTGTCTCTCCTTCCTCGAGTCTTTACCCACAGAGTTTTCCTTATCCATAATCCATACAGAATGCATTGCCTCTCCTTCCATAAGTCTTTACCCACAGACTGTTCCTTATCCATAATCCATACAGAACGCATTGTCTCTCCTTCCTCGAATCTTTACCCACAGACTGTTCCTTATCCATAATCCATACAGAATGCATTGTCTCTCCTTCCTCGAGTCTTTACCCGCAGACTGTTCCTTATCCATAATCCATACAGAACGCATTGTCTCTCCTTCCTCGAGTCTTTACGCACAGACTGTTCCTTATCCATAATTCATACAGAATGCATTGTCTCTCCTTCCTTGAGTCTTTACCCACAGACTGTTCATTATCTATAATCCATACAGAATGCATTGTCTCTCCTTCCATAAGTTTTTACCCACAGACTATTCCTTATCCATAATCCATACAGAATGCATTTCCTCTCCTTCCTCGGGTCTTTACACACAGACTGTTCCTTATCCATAATCCATACAGAATGCATTGTCTCTCCTTCCTTGAGTCTTTACCCACAGACTGTTCCTTATCTATAATCCATACAGAACGCATTGTTTCTCCTTCCATAAGTCTTTACCCACAGACTGTTCCTTATCCATAATCTATACAGAATGCATTTTCTCTCCTTCCTCGAGTCTTTACCCACAGACTGTTCCTTATCCATAATCCATACAGAATGCATTGTCTCTCCTTCCTCGAGTATTTACCCACAGACTGTTCCTTATCTATAATCCATACAGAATGCATTGTCTCTCCTTCCATAAGTCTTTACCCACAGACTGTTCCTTATCCATAATCCATACAGACTACATTGCCTCTCCTTCCATAAGTCTTTACTCACAGACTGTTCCTTATCCATAATCCATGCAGAATACATTGCCTCTCCTTCCATAAGTCTTTACCCACAGACTGTTCCTTATCCATAATCCATACAGAATGCATTTCCTCTCCTTACATAAGTCTTTAACCACAAACTGTTCCTTATCCATAATCCATACAGAAAGCATTGCCTCTCCTTCCATAAGTCTTTACCCACAGACTGTTCCTTATCCATAATCCATACAGAATGCATTGTCTCTCCTTCCATAAGTCTTTGCCGACCGACTGTTCCTAATCCATAATCCATATAGAACGCATTGTCTCACCTTCCTCGAGTCTTTACCTACAGACTGTTCCTTATCCATAATCCATACAGAATGCATTGTCTCTCCTTCCTCGAGTCTTTACCCACAGACTGTTCCTTATCCATAATCCATACAGAATGCATTGTCTCTCCTTCCATAATTCTTTACCCACAGACTGTTCCTTATCTATAATCCATACAGAACGCATTGCCTCTCCTTCCATAAGTCTTTACCCACAGACTGTTCCTTATCTATAATCCATACAGAACGCATTGCCTCTCCTTCCATAAGTCTTTACCCATAGACTGTTTCTTATCCATAATCCATACAGAACGCATTGTCTCTCCTTCCTCGAGTCTTTACCCACAGACTGTTCCTTATCTACAATCCATACAGAACTCACCACCTCTCCTTCCATAAGTCTTTACCCACAGACTGTTCCTTATCTATAATCCATACAGAATGCATTGCTTCTCCTTCCATAAGTCTTTACCCACAGACTGTTCCATATCTATAACCCATACAGAATGCATTTCCTCTCCTTCCATAAGTCTTTACCCACAGACTGTTCCTCATCCATAATACATACAGAATGCATTGTCTCTCCTTCCTCGAGTCTTTACCCACAGACTGTTCCTTATCCATAATCCATACAGAACGCATTGCCTCTCCTTCCATAAGTCTTTACCCACAGACTGTTCCTTATCTATAATCCATACAGAATGCATTGCCTCTCCTTCCATAAGTCTTTATCCACAGACTGTTCCTTATCCATAATCCATACAGAATGCATTGTCTCTCTTTCCTCGAGTCTTTACCCACAGACTGTTCCTTATCTATAATCCATACAGAACGCACCACCTTTCCTTCCATAAGTCTTTATCCACAGACTGTTCCTTATCTATAATCCATACAGAATGCATTGCTTCTCCTTCCATAAGTCTTTACCCACAGACTGTTCCTTATCCATAATACATACAGAATGCATTGTCTCTCCTTCCTCGAGTCTTTACCCACAGACTGTTCCTTATCCATAATCCATAAAGAATGCATTGCCTCTCCTTCCATAAGTCTTTACCCACAGACTGTTCCTTATCTATAATCCATACACAATGCATTGCCTCTCCTTCCATAAGTCTTTACCCACAGACTGTTCCTTATCTATAATCCATACAGAACGCATTGCCTCTCCTTCCATAAGTCTTTACCCACACACTGTTCCTTATCCATAATCCTTACAGAACGCATTGCCTCTCCTTCCAGAAGTCTTTACCCACAGACTGTTCCTTATCCATAATCCATACAGAATGCATTGCCTCTCCTTCCATAAGTCTTTACCCACAGACTGTTCTTCCCTTTTCTTCTAACAGTCTTACCAAGCTACTCTTACGAATTCAATACCCTACCAAATCCATAACCTTTAATGATAGATGTACATTAAAAAGTTCCAGCCCCCGGTCATTCAGATGTATTTCCATCTTTCCACTACTCTACTTGGTCCTTTTCATATGAATTCAGGTGTTACAGAATAACTACACTAATCACCTTAGCCATACTATCTAGACGATGATTAATAAACTTACAAGATGCTTCTAATGCATTCCACTTTAATGCATTTCTCCACATCAAACATGGAATCATCACCAACCAAACCACATTTCTTTACAATGTTTACAGTGAACGGCTGTCAAATCAGGCACAATGAAAGCTAAGTTATGCTTAGAAATATGTCCTAAATAGTTACCACCTAAATTAATTAAAACTGCATCCAGTGATCCAAGCTGCCTGAATGCTTCCTCCAGAAATAATAACAACTGATTCCAATATAGACATCTACACCCTAACTAATAAACCTCCCACAACCCTGATTCCAACCTTATCAATTCCCTACATGGCCTGATCAAAGCTTTCATCACTACCTAATACACATAAGAATGACCGACAATGATCACTCTTCTTTGATCTGAAAAGCAAAGAGAAACACAATTAACTTGATTTATTATCTCACATATAGCTAAAAAAATTAGAATTCCATCATACTTGCCTCTTTATTCAATAGATGTACCTTCTTCTGCTAAATCAGATACAGTTCCTATTTAAAAAGAATGTGAGGAACATCTACTATCCTTTATCTCAAGACTTCATGAAATTGCTTCAATGACAGTCCCCCGGATTCAGGAATCCTCCGTGTAAGACATAATAAGTCTTACATGGAGGCTGCAGTTAAACTGTATGACATCAGCATGCCATGAATATGCATGAGGGCATGCTGACCCAACCGTAAGTCCTACACGGACTGTGTAAGAAAGCAGGGGGCGTGTCCAACTGCTGAGCAGTCCAAATTTCCACGCCCCTGCAAGTGTTTAAAAATAATGTAAATAAACAAGAGCGAGTCCACTCAAATGTCCCTGCACCCAACACCTCACTGTCTGATAATGTAAACCCCCATCATACATCTAAAACGCATAACCATAATTTATTTTTTTAAATACCCAAAATAGCTGCCCGTATTTGCGTGTGTGTGCGCATGTGTGCCCATTGCTTAGCTACAGTCAGCAATTCCCACATGGAAGAGCATAAGAAAGAATGTTTACGCAAATCACATGAAATAGCAATAGCGTAATGGTAGAGCGTTTTCACAAAGAAGAAGCATTCACGGTTCGAGTCCCACCACTCCCTGTCGTATTTATTTTTTAAATCAGTATATGGAATAATACCCAACATATATGTTTAAACATAACTAAAAAGCAGTGAAACAGACAATGTATCAGTGAATAAAATAAAATATTTTAAAGGATCCCAATATAAAATTGCCCACAGTTAAGCAGCGCTTCATCCAGCGCAATGTAGTTGCCCCTAGCTAACTCGCACTTTACCCAGTGCAATGTAGCTGCCCATAGCTAAATCGCGCTATACCCAGTGCAAAATAGTTGCCCAAAGCTAAATAGTGCTTTACCCAGCGCAATCGGTTTGCGCGGAGGTGTGCGCCGTGCCAACCAGTGCCCCGTCAGGCAACGTGGAGCAACGTAGAGCAAAGTTGCTTACACACAGCCATGCCCCCTAACTTGTCTGGACAGTAGTAAAATAAAATACAATGATAAGGTTTGAACCCAGGACACTGTGCACCATAATCAAAGTACTGAACCACTAAGCCACAACAGCTTAGGAAAAACATCCAATGTTAATATATATATAGTAATAAATGTTAGATTAACCATTGCTAAGCAGGTCTGCAGTCAGCCAAGAATAGTCAAAAATGGCCAATCACAGAAAAGTGCGGGAAATGCAGCATATTTAAGCTGCATAGGTGGGAATACTCACCATAACTGATTGTAGCTCCCATCTTCAGTTAGAATGTCTAGTGCTGGAGAGGGAACACGCTTTAGAGTGCAATGCTGGGGCATCGAAGAGTCAAGATACATGGTTTGGCTCCTAGTCCATCGACATGAGACTCGACTCCTGCAGGGCCAGTTCCAAGGAACGGAGTATAAGGCATAGGCTTGGAACCGGTTGGCTCATGAACTCACCAGTGCCACAGGTGTCCCTCAGACTGGTGAGCAGGTCTGTCACCACCATGCAGACCTGAAGAGACGGAAGCAGGACCTTCTGAACCAGTGGATCCAGGAGGCCCGTCATATGCATGATGCCCCACTACTAAGTAGGTATCCATGGAATGCAGTAAGTAAGACAAGCTAATATACTCTAAATAATGCATAGGTATGTCTAAATATGCTTTAATTTACTCCACAGCTGCAGGTGTTCATGCTATGAATCAGCAAGCCTATGCAGATAGGCTGATAAGGCTGCGCCACCAGGCAGGTTAGTAAATATTCTGCATGTTTTGTTATATAATATATGTGAGAGAGCATGAAAAAAGTGTTGTATCCCAATAATACAGCTAGCAAATGCCCTGAATAAATCCACTGCATGTACTGTTATATAACAAACGTCACTGAGCCAGAAATAGAGTGTACTAACCCAGCAATCAAGGTAAAATAAGTGTGGAATACTATCTCTGCATGTACTGTCATATAATATAAGTGAGCAAGCCTGAAAAAGGGTGTTGTAACCTATCAATAAAGGTATAATATGTCCTGAATAGGTCTCCCGTATGCACTGTAATATGAAATAAAGGAGAGAGCCTGTAGAAAAGAGTGTGCAATGTAATTAATAAAGGTATAATACTTGGAGTGTGTCTGTGTCACTTACTTTGAAATGTTGTTGTCCCCTTGCATTCAGTAAACAGTACTGTTGTATCATTTGCTGTCAACCCACATTTGTGCAGTCCCATATGATGTGGATGAATGAAGTGCCAGCAGCTGGGAAGCATATAACATTAATTCCCTGAATAAATCCTCTGCATGTACTGTTATACAACAAATGTCAAAGAGCCATGAATAGAGTATAGTAACCCATTAATAAAGGTAAAAAAAGTCTGGAATACTATCTCTGCATGTACTGTCAGATAAAATAAGTGAACGAGCCTGAAAAAGAGTGTTGTAACCTATCAATAAAGGTATAATATGTCCTGAATATGTCTCCTGTATGCACTGTAATATCATATTAAGGGGAGAGCCTGTAGAAAAGAGTGTTTAATGTGAATAATAAAGGTCTAATACCTGTAGTGTGTCGGTGTCAGTTACTTAGAAATAATACATGTAGGGGATATACACCTGCAGTCAATAGTAATGTATTGTAGAGTAAAATTGCTAATAATATGTTAATGGATGTTTCTTCCCCCCCTACTCCATGTGCATAAACAATGCAATTCCACACTTCAATGGGTATGTGTAATCTCATAACATTTGTTGGGACATCTGTCCTATTGTTCAATGTAAATCTGTTTTTACTTTGATGCATGTGCCCTGTTCAAGCACCACATTCTTGGTGGCCTGTTGCCACCAATCATCCCTGCATGCTGTTGTAATGTCCACTGTTGTTCAATATATGCATATGTTATGCTTGCTGTTCAACTGTTGTAACCCTGGTGCATTGGGTTAATGGGAATATTACTGCATGCTGTTACAACTCATTTTGAATGCTACTGTCAATGTTGTAATTAAACACACCTAATCACAGAACGTATGGGAAGGCCGGTCCCAGTGGACCCACCTGTCCCTCCTCAGCTGGTGATTGCACCTGGCACCAGCATGTCTGGTGCCCAGCCCGGGCTACCCTCCTCCGTTGGTCCTGTGCCACCTTCGGGTGGAAGCGCTGCAGGGGATGGGGCTCGCCACCCCCCTGCAAGCGTGGGTGGAGAAGGGCCACCTGTCACCCTCCGAAGGGTCTGGGTTGTGGTGCGTAGGGAGCTCCAGCGTTTAGTCGCTGATCCCCTATGCCAGCTCGAGGTGAGAGTGGCGTGACTCACAGGTGAGCCTGCCCCTTCTACGCAGCCCCCAGCGCAGTGACCCTCGGGTCTGTGAAGGTTCAGTGGTGACTGCCCATCGGTGGGGATCTCAGTCCCACTGTTACCATCTGTGGGCTCATGGGCTTGCGATATCCAAACATCCGTCCCCGTCAATTGTGTTCACCCACCCCATGTGTCATACGCTGGCCCTGTATGCATCTTGTTTGTCTTGTCTGTTTACCTCCACAACCTACCTCCCCAAAAATACCTACTTCCCCTACCTCACTTTCCACTCTCACCTGAAAAAAAAAAAAAGGGCAATCTGTACCCACAAAAAAATTACGCCCCATACATAGCTGCCCATCTCGCACACATGTCCACTGAACATGTAAACTGATAATTACAATTGGCAGTACAACATACTTTGTTGTCGCCACCCCACTCCCAGTGGTGGAAGTATTCAAAATTAAGTAAAAATGCATTGCATATGCACAGCTGTTGCTGTTAAAGAAATGGGCAGCTATGGACCTTCTCTACACCCATCCTGCACATCCCGAGCTTGTTTTCCTACTGTCTTTCCCTCTTTGTGCCCGCTTTTTCACCACTTTCCTATCTCCCCATTATCATTTCTTTCAAAGAAATTAGTGCGGGGGTTAGAGGGAGTAAGCACTTTTAAGCAGTAGTAAGTGGGTTTAAGTGAGTGTGCGCATGTGTGCACTAAGCTTAGCATCGCTAAGCATCACGCAAACCTGCACAAACTCGCTTACGACTGCTTAAAAGTGCCTTCGTCACTCTATGTCAGGGCCCTTGTTTTGTTCAGCAGCAAAATACAACACCTCTGTCAGTCTCGAACCCCAGACCTTGGACACACTAGACTGCATGAATTACCACTAAGCCACAGCAGATATACAAATAGCTTGGCTCTGAAATAAATATATCATACATTACAATGAGGGAATGTAAATGGAAATTAGGAATGGTATAACACAAACCCTTTTCTGTGTGTTTTTACCAGCAGTGGTTGTGGAATTGCATGACATGACTGTGAAAGGGGAACTAGCCATCCTAGCAGGGGATAATGTTACAGTAGCACCTTACAAACAACACACAGTATCAGACCAGGATAAACACTGGCCACAGGAATACAGTGCAATAACCACATGTGTATGGCAGTTAATTGTGTAAGTGAGAAAAATGTACATACTCCCATGTATCCTGTGTTAGCATTTGGAGGGGTGCGTATATGTCTATACTGAGATGTGTGTACTGGAAGCAGCAACATGCAGGTATGAGTACAACATGCATATAACCGGCTACAACCCTAGCATCAGATAAGAGACATATACCAACCTTCAGACTGACACAACGATGTCCAGAGCAAACAAGAATGGGCCCCACCTTTGAAATCTGAAAGGGCTATGCCTACCTAACCTAGCATTTTATAGCAGTGGGCTGCAATCACAGTGAGTAATGCAATAACCAAACAGCAGGCTGCATGCAATTACTGAATGGTGGGCAGCAATTGGTGCAGAGGCTGTCACATGCACAAGTGCAGATACCTAGAAAAGCAGGCTGTACCTGCAGTCCACACATGCAATTATATAATTGCAGGAGTTGTGAGACAGAGAGTGAGAGAGAGAGACAGAAACAGAGACTGAAGCTGAAACAGAGGGCAAAAACCAAAATCAAACCAGCCAAAAAAAAAAAAAGACCGAAGGTGAAATCGAGGGCAAATACCAAATCAAACCAGTCAAAAAAGAAAAAAAGACTGAAGGTGAAATAGAGAGCAAAAACCAAAATCAAACCAGCCAAAAAAAAACAGAAGGTGAAATCGAGGGCAAATACCCAAATCAAACCAGCCAAAAAAGAAAAAAAGACCGAAGGTGAAATACAGGGCAAATACCCAAAACAAACCAGACAAAAAAAAATAACAAAACCGTAACACACGGAACAGGTAAATACATATGTAAGGTATGTAACTCAAATGTATGTGTTGGCATGTTGTAGATGTTCCCGAAGAGTACTCCACACACTGCAAATCATCCATGTGTGGCAGCAGTATGTATCTATCTGTATCTCCACATGTGCATAGGGCAAGGGACATACTGCAACTGTTAGTGAAGGGTGGACAGCTATTTGTCAGTGAATGTTGATATGTGCATATATCCATGTAGGTTGTGGTTTGTGGCCTAGAAGACAGCATGCAGTGCAGTGGAGTGGCCTTAGGTCAACTGGTGCCCTAGGCAAAAGGGCCCCACGGCACCCCCACCACTCTTCCTGGTGCCCCCATCCATGTGTCCTCATAAATAGTGGAAAAGCACCCCTGCTAGAGTGGTGCCCTAGGTGGCCGCCCAGTTGGCCTATGCCTAAGGCCAGCTATGGTAGTGTTGATATATGTTATGTGGTGGTTAAATGCTGTGGGACAGATTTGTCAGATCTGATGTGTTACAGACAGTGAAGCCTGCTAATGCGACAAGGGCTGAGGACACCCACATGCATTCTGCACAACACTGTGCAATGAAATCACATACCTGTACATCCCACAACTGTCGCATAAGTGAGATCTCCACCATGAAAGGTGGACTGTAT
The DNA here is from genome assembly GCF_019279795.1 of Protopterus annectens. NCBI lineage: Eukaryota > Metazoa > Chordata > Ceratodontiformes > Protopteridae > Protopterus > Protopterus annectens. The sequence goes on from NC_056739.1 coordinate 1,456,721,872, forward strand.
ATGTGCCTATATGTACATCCATGTGTACAGTAATGGATGTGTACATGTACGTGTATAGATAGGCATATATGCAATATATAGATATATATATATCTATATATATAGATATACAGATATATATATATACATATAGAGTGAGAGAGAGAGAGAGAGAGACACACAGAAATACGGGGTCATATGTACCGCAACAGTTGTTTGGTGATCAAGGCATCGACTGTAGACAAGTGTTGATACTACAGTGCCATTCCACCTTCCCAAAACAGTGTACCCATTAACTAAGACATAGGCAGAGATCTACCTAACAGTGAAGGTGTGATAAGGGAACATGGGACACAGGTGGACCGTTGCCTCCACTGTGATGAAGACAGTGCCACACTACACCTGTAATCTGTCTGTGTGGTATGTGTCATGACAACAGGTGTGTCATCTATGGAAGTATAGGGTACGGTTCCCCTCTACTCATCACAATGCCCTGTGTGGTATGTACTTCACATGACAACTACACCAGGTGAACAGGCCACAGACAGACCTCCCAAAGGGTAATACTGTCTGCAAACAGATGCCCTATACAGACTGACTCACAAAACCACAACTACACTGTATTGCATACTGGCCACACAGAGGTGACCTCTGCCGGACATACAGAGGTATGTCACACCCATAGCTGGGTGACAACCACCATGGCAACATATCACAACCCCTAGGGGTTACACGCTCTAGGGCCCTAAACCTTGTCAGCTCACTAAACAGCACATGCTAGAGGGATAGGTTCCCATCCAGACATATGCCATACCCCAGAATAGACCACATAGCAATAGCAAACAAGGCCCCTCCTTAGCAGTTGTTATAAATATCCCTGAAGATTGTGTGGGAGATTGTTTATACACCCCAGGAAACACCTCTGTGGTTCAGATTGGCAGGGGCAAGTGAAATCAAAGTACATGTGTGTCAAAGGCCAGGGTAGCATATGGCTAGGCTGCCGTAGGCCCTAGGGCCAATAGCATATCACCTACCTATGACACTATGCATTCACACATGTACTTAATGCAATAGCTGCTATATGAGGTTGAATGAGTGTAACGCTGAATGTGTGCAAGGTGTGTAAATGTGTGATAGCTTAGTGTGATGTTGTATCTGACATGGTAGTGCCTAACCTAGCTGTAAGGACAGCAACTGATGTGTAATGTACCGTTAGGCAGACATAGTAGTACGGCATATGATGTGATGTAGTTCTCCGTTGATGAATGTGGTGTCTCATTGTAGGCTAAAGCAATGCATGCATGCTTAGTGACTGGTACTGCAGGTGAATCCATCACAAATATGAACTGTAGTACTACCTGAAGCTGTAGGGCTAAACAGCACAGTATGGTGTGCATTCACATTGCTTGGAAACACTGTCATGTGTGTTTCCTGTAGTCTGCACAGAGGACAGACTGCAGGCATAAGGGTGTGTAAGTAGTGGTACACAGCACTGTATGGTACACAGGTACTGCTCATCTGTGTTGGCATACAGTTGTGCGTTGTTTGTTTGCCTGATGTGTGTGTGATTATGCCTGTACAATGGCTGCAATCATATGTGTGTTACAGGGTTGACGTGTGTATCCAGCACCATCTATAGTCTGTCACAGCAGTATGCCACCTATAGTAACAACTGGACACATCTGTTAGGCAGGGCTATGGCATCAATGAATAGGGTGTTTGAGTGGTACTACTGTACCTGTACTTCACATCCATTGCAATGGATGACATCTCTGTTCATGCATTGGTGTGATATACACCCCTGTCTTGAGGTTGTGCAATGTGTCACAAACAGTGTGTCGGGTACTGTTGTATAGTGGTGTGATATATAGAGTCTGCCAGGCAGTGTTAGTTAGTTGGTGCCTGAGAACCAATAAGTGTTCGTGAATGTGTGTGACCACTGACAGACAGTAGGATGGTATATATGTCAGTAAAGTGATATCTGTGGGTAAAGGTGTAAAGTGTGCCACAGGACACTCTCACACAAATTGTTCATATTTTCAGCCAGATGGCCCACCAACGTAAACCAGCTAACACTGCAGAAGAGGAAGAGGTGAGAGTCAACAGCCTTTTGCAGCAGTACACCATGCTGTTCTCCAGAAGCAGCCAGCACCAGCAGGAGCGGACTGCACTGTGGCAGGAGCTTGTTAGTCAGGCAAATGACATAGGCATGCATAACCGGACATATGAGCAGGTACGCCATCACTGCAGTGATGTAATTAGACAAGTCTGGCAGTGTGCATCTGATATCCAAAGACAGCAGCTTGCCACAGGTGGTGGGGTGGCCATACACCCCCCCCTCATGAGAGCGGAGGAGCTGCTCCTAAGCGTGGTGGCTCCTGAACAACAGCTATGGCAACCTCTGACGTGTTGTAATGGAGGCCGGAGCCACTCAGCACATCCACCTGGAGCAAGCAGGTAATATGCCCTATCTGTAGACTACAGTTAACTGTATTGTTAGAATATGTGTACGTGAGATGTGTACTGTGTGTTTAGCAGTTCCGCTGCCTACTGTTGTGCAATACGGATAGTTTAACAATCCGTTTGAACAAGCGACAAGAAGAAAAACTTTTACTACAACTGCGCAAGTTCATCGAGAGAGGTTCGAGTCTGATGACACTAGCATTACAGGCGCTAGTGATTTTTTACAAAAGTACAGCCTGGAGTTTCCGCTGCCCATGAGAGAGAACTCCAATGCTTCACTGAGAGAACAGTCGAGGGGCAGGAGTCTGACGCGAGGCAAACGGAAGTGGGACAATGCCTCCAAGAATCAGTTAAGTATCAAGAGGGCCTTCTCAAATGCAAAGAGGGGATTTTTAACCTTTCCAGTGTCAATTTGACAGAATACCAGATGTCGGTTTTGCAGAAGGGTTTATCCTTTATACCGACAAGTAAATCATGTTATGCAGATGTCATTCTTGACATTAAAACTTTTACCAGGAATTTAACTTTGAAATCAATGTTTTGTGCAGATGGCAATGACAGAGGACATAATATGTTTGTGAGACCGAGTACTTTTATACCTAACCTGAATCCTATTATTAATGCATTTGAGAAGCTTTGTATTAGGGATGTATATGATGAATGCATGAAAGCTAATCCATGTGTTAAAAGCAGGGGTTATTCTAATCTAAACAAGAATGAAACAGCAGCACTAAAAGAACTAGAGAATGATGCACGTATTACAATCAGACCAGCTGATAAAGGAGGTCTGATTGTTGTTATGGATAGGGATTGGTATGAAATGAAAATGCTAGAGAGTTTAGCAGATAGAATGTTTTATGAGGAATTAAACATTTTACAGGTCAACGAACATATAGAGACTGTGGCTTGCATGGTTAAATTTCTGTATGAACACAATAGAATAGATAAGAAATTATTTGAATATCTCTTGGTGAATAAACCCTTGATACCTATTTTGCAAGGCTTACCCAAGGTGCACAAATCTAATTCTGACCCCCCTATGAGACCCATTGTCTCAGGGAGAGGCTGGTGCACCGAGCCTGCCTCTATTTACGTTGAGAAATGTATTAGACCTCTGTTAAATGATTTACAGCATGTACTTAGAGACACAGAACATATTCTTAGTGATTTATATGAGTCTGCGTCCGGTGAGAATATCAGTAACACACTGTTTGTCTCACTGGATGGTCTCACTGTTTACCGTGATACCCAATGAGTTAGGAGTCAACTTAGTTCTGCAGTTTTTGAATAAGCATGCAATATATAATGAAGAGATGGTCAGTTTATTGATTGAATTATTGAAGCTAGTGCTGGAACACAATGTTTTTCTTTTTGGACATCAATTGTTCAAACAATGCAATGGCGTAGCTATGGGCACTTCCTGTGCAAATAGCTACGCCAATGCAGTTATGGTTACTTGGGAAGAGGAATATGTGCTCGCAGGTCCCTTCAAAGAACAAATACGTTTTTACCGTAGATTTGTGGATGATGTTTTTATTCTGTGGGAGGGATGTAGATGGTCTTAGTAGATTCTTGAATTTTATTAATAGTTCCACGGATTTTTTACGCTTTACACATAGAGTGTCACATGAAGAGTTAGATTTTTTGGATGTAGTTATTGTGAGAGATGTTAATGGGTCTATTTTTACTAAACTGCATAGGAAGGATTGTCATGTGAATCACCTCCTCCACAGGAGCAGTGCACATCCACCTCATGTTTTTAAGAATGTTATTGTTAATCAAGCTATGCGGCCTCGAGATTAAATGTGAGAGATGTAGATTTTAACAATGAGATGGATAGAGTTGTTGGATTTTTGAAGGAAAGAGGGTACAATGATAGGGCTCTGATTGAGCAGGTGCCTGTAGTGACTCAGAAGCGAGGTTTGGAAGCAAAACCATATTTTCTAATAAGAGAGTTCCAGTGGAGAATTCCAAAGCAGACAAGAAGGAAACTAAACTGAGAATGTCCCTGAAATACACTAATGATATTGGCAGGTACACTGAGATTATTAAGAAGCACTGGCAAGTATTACTTACAGATAATACCATAGCGGGCCTGGTTGATGTGGTACCTAGATTTAGCTATAGGAATGAGAAATCCATTAAAAGGAGGTTATGCTATCCAAAGGAAAATAGAGTGCAAGTTGCTCCTACAGGTACAACTGAATGTGGCTTGCAACTGGTGCAGTTATATATACACAGGTAATTCCTTTTACCATCCAGATCAAAATAAGGAATATTTTTTTCATGTTTCTGCCACATGCAATAGTAGACACGTGGTCTATCTTGCCAGTTGTAGAGTATGTTCCAAATTCTACATTGGCAAGACAGACAGATATTTTAGAGAGCGTATCAGGGAACATATATATAACATCAGGAAAGGGAGTCAGACCAATGCCCTTTCCAAACATGTAGCTGCTACAGATAGTTCACATGTGTTTAGTTTTAGGGTTATCTGTCTGTTGCAAGAAAGTTTAAGACAAGGAGATATTTGCAATAGAACAGAAAATTTGGAAGCCATATGGATCACCAAATTAAGAAGCACAGAGGGGCATGGGCTGAATGAATGCATCCCTATAAAACCTAGATTGAAGAAGAGGCCCCTTAGGAGGTAGTAATATATGATTTTAAAATGTTTTGAATATTAAATGCTTATGCATGTTTTTTCCATGTGAAATTAAGTTAACTGTATTGATATTGTGTGTTATAGTGTTTAATGTGTTAAGAACATGTGTTTTTAAAATATATTTAAATATATATGTTTAGTGCCTTTAAGATAATTAGAGTATCTCAGGAATGTGAACCTATGATGTGTCAGCTGGTATAAAGGGTGTGTGTGCTATAGTGCTTAGTATACACCTGAAGAAGCTTATTAGTGAAAGCGCTTGTGTTCAGCACTGAGTAAAGGCCTTGTTGGATATCTATAGCTGTCAGCGTCCTTTTTTCTATTTATTACAGAGACTGCTTTCTGGACGTTTTTGTGTCTTTGCCAGTAACTTCTGTTTTTTCTTGCTCAGTTTATATAATATCCCTACACCTGTGACTGTTGACTGTTGTTGTACTGCAGTTTAGCATACCCACTGTAGCAATGCCACAGTTGTGGCCACGGATGAACCCTCTCATATTCTCATAGGTCCCTCTGGTGTGACGGCAGGGCAGCCAATCCATGCTGGTGAGTGTGTTATACCTGCGATGTTGGTAATGAAATATGCATGTCATAGGTGAGGTGTAGGCCATGTACACGTAACACACCTACACATAATGCATGCCGGGCATGTTTGCTATGAGACGTTGCACAGCTGAGTAATGTCAGTAGCTTCCTCAATGACATGCAATACACAGAGCATGACACACAGTTGTGGCAATCTCGTACTGCACATTGGATAGGCATAGTTGCAACACCTGTCCACAACATAAGACATTTATCACATGCAGTACACAAAGTCATGCTACATATGGCATAACCACACACCCACTGTAAGGTCACACGTCAGTATCCCACATGTCATCCACACACACATGATGTACCTCAGGGGTCGAGGCCTATCATGGGGCTGTGCAACAGTCTTCAACACATAACACAGTCATGTTAGGCAATGCTCCCTACTGGGCACCTCATACACCCATGTACAAAGTGACTGTGTAATAGTGAACGTATCCATGACACTGCAGTTCAGGTACAGCATGCTAGGCGGTGGTCTGTCACACAGTAGTAGCCGTGAGTGACCACAAGTTGCATGGTGATGATGATGGCACATGGTACTACACCCCATCCAGTTACAGTGACCACAGTACTACACATAGCAGTCATTGCTGTGCACCTCATTGTTCTGTATGTGCAAACATATGCACCTATACACAATATGCATAGCATGTTGTGTGTGTGCTTACATATGCTAGTATACACATTTTGCACAACAGCCGCCATCTGTACAAAGTGTCACATATATGTCCTGGAATGCTATTGGGTGTATAGGTCACATGACACACATTGGGTATGTGTGGTGTTACATGTTGCAGTCGTGTAGCATGCCATGCCATGGCTGGCAAGAACATATCTGCAATATGTCCCACATGCACCATACCCACTGTGCAATGTCCATGTCGTGCATTGGGATTCCTTCATGTCTACATGCACCACTCATCCCATGTCTGTACATTGCATGCATTTGCTACACCTGTGCCCACTATTATGTGATCTGGACACAGACACTGTCATCACACATGTCAATCTATGTGTCACACAGATGACACATGCAGCCATGGTATGTATACCATTGAGTGATGGTGCACATGACATTGCAGAGCAGATAATACTTGCACAGCAATGTAGTGTCCATGTACACATTGTGTTCCAGGGTGTAGCCAATCATTGCACAACTACACAAATGCATCAAAGCCATGTATAATGTCATTAGAAAGGGCTGTCTACTCTTGCACTGCATGGTGTTGTGCAACACATGGTCTGCCTGCTGACACATGTGTGGTGACTGTTTGCCTTGAGATACTGTCACCCACCATCACCCACTATTGTGTATGTGTTGGATTGCTGGTGTGTGTGTGTATGTGCTGTGGTGAGCAGTGTATTTCTGTGCATGTGTGCATGTGTGCATGTGTGCATGTGTGCATGTGTGCTAACATCATGTACAGATTGTAAAGTGCGTTTCCTGTCTTCCTTCCACAGGTGCTGTGTTAGGCATGGCTGAGTGTAGCAGGGAACCTGATGTCACCGCCACTAATAGTGGAGATGATGAGACATGTATTGTGGCACAGGAAGGTCTGACAGAGTCTGTCGTTGGTCCACCAATCGACAGTACACAGCGGTCAACCCCATCTATGCGCACACTCATACTGCCATTACATCCCCCATCACCAATGGCCGTAGCTGAGGGACAGCATACAGTTGGCATTGACCAGGTGAGTGTGGTACCTATGGCACGTGCATCCCCTCACAGCAGCCATAGTCAGATTACCGGAATGGTACCACATAGGCGGATGTCCAGGGGTTCTCGGGGGAGCACCACTGGTCATACTGCCCCTGGCAGACGTGCCCCTGGAGGTATTACAACCTCAAGTATGTTCCAGGCTGTAATGCAGGCACAGGCATGTATGGAAAGGTACACCCGACAGGGAGTAAGGGCACAGAGGGCCCATTACACTGCTATCAATGACAGCATCCATGTCCTTGCCAGTGCCATCTGGAATTACACAGAGTTCACTGATAGCCATTGGAGGGAGACATTAGATGTCCTCCACAATGTGTTAGCCATGAGCCAGGACTGTGCGGGAAGGATGAGATGCCGACACAAATGCATGCCAGTAACAGCATCAGCTGCAATTCATCACAGATGGACTACAGATCACAGCCGCTCCCGTAGTGGCAGTACCAGCCCCAGCAATGCTGGGGCTGGCCTGTCCATTGACCGTCCTACTAGACCACGTGCACGTGGTACTGGCCAGTCCCAGCAGGGACATGGGTCCAGTCATCATACCTCTGCCTCTGATGATAGCACCCAGTAAGGTTTGGTACCTGATACTGCCCATAGCACCCCTGCTAGGCACAGGTATGGTGTCCATGGCTGGAGACAGTGATCTGTATGGCCTAGCAGGTACAGTCTGTGGCTGTCCCACAACTGTCCATATATGGCAGCCACATGGTGGAGTTGTATGCATGCAGACACACACACATTTACCATACAACTAGGGCTCACACATACACGCACACATTACATCAACATTGGGCCATGCAGTACTGTTGTCCCTCACACACACACACACACACACACACACACACACACACACACACACACACACACACACACACACACACAGACATGCCAATTGGTGGGTCAATGTCGGGCTCTGGCAAACCTACAACACACCCTGTGCATATGAAGACACCTGTGCCACCTCCTGTCATCTGTCACATTGATGCAGGAATAGGCTAACATGGTTCTGATGCACAGGGTGACATAATAGCAGTGTAGCAATAGTAGCAAGTTGCCAACAGGAAGGTGTACTGATATCCTTGTAGGTATATCTGAGCAGGCATTATGCATCACAGCTCTGATAGTCATTGTAGCATTGTTTACACCAGTGTTAGATCTGAGTATGTATTGTCCACCCATGTGCCACTTGGATGAAATGTACAGTGTTGACAGCATGTGATAGTGAGTGGACAGTACGTGTGTGATGTGTGCATTACAAATTAGCAGGTGTACATCTGTGAACATAGTGTGTGCGCACTGTCTGCATGTATGTGCATAGTGGACACGTGGGATGTGCGACATACCCTGTTCTACACATTGTTAACATCTCATGGTATCTTTCGATGGCCAGTATGCATTCTACTACAGATATGTACTAACATGGGTACACATGTGTGTATGACATGGGTTGGCACTATGCTGTGGGTGATACCGTTGATATCTGTCTATGATCTGCAGTCTGTCAGTATACACCACCTCAACAGCATGACTATAACCAATCATTGGATGATGTCCTGACAAATGACTCACAGTTGTAGGGAACTCAGTAACAGTTGGATCCTTCCAGTACTATACTATGACAGTAACCAGTGGTATTGACCGCCACACGTTCCTGGGACCGCACCTGTATGGCATAAAGCCCTCTTCAGTACATGCAAACATACTAGGTATATGTCCATCCACATCTGGTAATGCATGCATTGGCCTACACTGCATTCCCCAGATGGGACGCATATCCTACACAAGGGTATCATACAGACAGATACCTGTTGTCCAATACATGCTGTATAGCAGTACGCTGTCTATGGCATTGTCATCCACATTTACTATACATACTATCCCGACAGTACCACATAGGTGGTAGCCCTGAACATGTATGTTGGGTACCAATGTGTACAGACAGACACGTGTTATGTAATCTGTCCCTTGGTATCCACATATCCATAGGTATTGTGGGGTCCCTCAGTGCTTCACATAACACATTAGGGGCCTACATGCATATCCACAGGGCTGGTGCACACCTATCATGACTGTCCATTATTGCCAGTCGTTGTTGTGTTTGAGCATGTCTGACATATACCCCAGCAATTACCCTCACTCACAGTACTCTACAGTATGTGTCATGGATGTGTGTGGCAGGGGTGTCCTTGGCCACTGGTCACTACATTGGCCGGTCTTGACGCAGACATACATATGTGGCCTATGATCTGAGAAGCAGCGGCACAATCTGTCGAAGGTTACAAATTTATTCATGTAGTATGCAGGCTTCACACCTATGTACTGATTGAGGTCACATGTACACAAATCTATTTGACATGCAGATACCAGATGTGTGCAATGCACATACTGTTTGAAACATATGTCATACCATAGTAAAAGCAAAATCCACACTTACATTGGCAACCTGTGGCACACACACACTCAGCATTTACAGGACTCAAACCCCTACTTGACTATGTTATGACTCTAATGAGATATGCATTATTACGACGCGCTATTTGCTTCACTGAGTGCATCCTTTTCCAAAGCTCTATCTGTAGGATGCTGACATCATCACACTTGGCAAAGAGGGATTCACCACTCCTAATGTATTTCCACAGTCCCAAAAAGGCCACTCCCCTCATAGGCAGTCTTACACACATGCATTCATACTCAGCATTTGCAGGATTCAAACCACTACCTAACTATGTTATGTTACTCGAGAGATATGCATTACCATGGTACGCTACATGCATTACAGAGTGGCTTCTGTTCTCCTTGAATATTTGCAGGATGCTGACATCATCAGACTTTCCAAAGAGGGATGTACCTCTTTTAAAATGTGTTTCCACTGTCTCCAAAAAGGCCACTCCTCTCAAAGAAAATCACACACATACTCCCCCACACACACACTTGGCGTTTGCAAGACTTAAACCCCTACCTGACTATATTATGACACTACTGAGATATGCATTAATATGCCGCGCTATTTGCTTTAATGGGTGCATTTATTTCAAAGCTCTATTTGTAGGATGCTGACATCATCACACTTGGCAAAGAGGGATTCACCACTCCTAATGTATTTCCACAGTCTCCAAAAAGGCCACTCCTCTCAAAGGCAGTCTTACACACACACACTCAGCATTTGCAGGATTCAAACCCCTACCTAATTAGGTTAAGTTAGTGACAAGATACGCATTACTATGGCACGCTATATGCATTAATGGGTGGTTCCTGTTCTCCTTGAATATCTGTAGGATGCTGACATCATCAGACTTTGCAAAGAGGGATGTACCTCTTTTAAAATGTGTTTCCACTGTCTCCAAAAGGGCCACACCCCTCAAAGGAAATGACACACATCACCAATGGTGTCTGCAAGACTCAAACCCCTACCTGATTATGTTACGACACTAGTGAAATATGCATTAACATGACACGCTATTTGCTTTACTAGGTGCATTTATTTCAAAGCTCTATTTGTAGGATGCTGACATCATCACACTTGGCAAAGAGGGATTCACCACTCCTAAAGGAGTACAACAGGTTTCTCTAATGTATTCCTCAACTTCACGGCCCTTTTCCTCCCTATTTACATTGCCCTCTGTAAAGCAACAACAATAAAGCATTTACAATTTTTATAATTCCCCTTACTTCTGTAACAGAAGCCTACCTTCTCATACTGTGATGGTTTCACTTACAAAATGATTCTCTCATGTTTGAATAAAGCTTGCTGGAGTCGCCCAATTACTGACATCATCGAGGCCAGGCAGTGCAGGTACTTTTTTTTTTAATCAGTTCCCTCCCCCAAAGTGACATCACCACAGCCGTCATCTGATTCTAACTAAAATAATAAGACCCACCCATTCTGTGATGTCATGGCTCCCTTGTCCTTCCCCCAGCCCGAGTGCTGTTCATTTTATTCAGTAGTAGTGTAGTAACACCGATGTTTGGAAACACAGAAATTTGGTATGCATACTTGTACATTCTGCATGGCAAATGATGCTTAGGTAGTGTATCGCTTGCATACTTCTTTGTTGTATTTGCACCAGATACTGCTAGTGTGCAGTGTGGGAATAGAAAGAATAAAATATTACTCTTGTATCAGAGGTGGCAGTGCAACATATTCATAGTGGCTTAACATGAGAGTAGCTCTAAGCAAGCACCATATGAAACCTGAACAAGCACCTAGAATCATTCAGTGCAGCTTCCACACCTTAAGTCTGAAAATGAATTAACATACTCACATGAACAGGAGTAGCTGCATATTGATGGCTAAAGGTGTATGGGCATGTCGGGTGGTTACTACACTGCAAAACTGGTATGTAATGGTGGAGATATTTGGAAGGCATGAGCAAACACACCAGTATATTAAAGCCATAGCACCAATTGAACTGGAGGCTGGCAAATAGATTTAGTAAGGGATTTTGTCCATGCAAAAATATTTCAACAGCGATTCTTTGCAGTGGCATCCATTATCTGATTCAAGGTAAGTTAACCTTGATGTCCTTTACTTTAAAAAAATCAATAAAAAATTTACTTTGTTATAAGTGACTTCTGGACACAAGAAAAAGGAAGGGGAAAATATAGCAATGTGGTTTGTATGTACAAAGACAAATCCAGGGACACTGCAAAAGGTTTTTTTTTGCAAACCAAGCAGTGGAGTAAAAACATATGAAGGCAAACACTGCATACCAACACACTTTGCACATGTAAATCTCAATTTTTTAACAAGGTGGAAGCATGAAGTGATACCTTAACACTTAAATTAATAAAGATCTAAACTGGTTAATAGTATAAATTTTTTATTCTTTAGCTCCTTGGTGCAAGACCTTACTGGATGTGATTGCAGTCAAGTAAGGCCATGGCTATAGTGCAGCAAAAAAAAGATTAAATTACATGAGTCAAGCACCCTGCTTAGATCTGCCAAACAATGGAATTACCAGGTCAAATTACCCTCAGGACTTTGACAGCTAGGGAAGCTAAGTGTTATGGGGGAGGGGAGAAGTAAATGAACTGGAATTCATTGTCTCACAAATTAGTGCCATTTAAACTAAATTAGAAAAAAGGCAGCAGTAAACAGCACTTTGAGTGTGTTCTGTGGCATTTGTACTGTTTCTGTTTTAAGTAGTCATCCAACAGCAGGGAATGTTACTTACACTGTTCTATTTTACTCAGTACTTTGTACACATGCAACATCTATGAAATGACAGGAACTTTAGGCAAACGGAGGCCTGTATGATGTAACATTTTTGAGCCAAACAATGATTTCTGGGATACTGGATGGCAACCTGATTTATCCAAACCACGTCAATATGCCAGCCTCCAGGTGGTCAGAGTCTGGAATTACATATAAAAATATTTAAAATCCTGTAAATAATCCCAGAGTGCTGTTAAAGTGTAGGAAACATCATGCCATGATGTTTTAAACATGTTTTTTGAGTCTGTGGGTGCAGTACTCCTTAATGTGTTTCCACAGTCTCCAAAAAGGCCACTCCTCTCAAAGGAAGTCTCACACACACTCAGCAGGATTTAAACCTCTACCTAGTTATGCTATGCTATTGGAGAGATACACATTAACACGGCACGCTATATGCATCACTGGGTGGCTTTTGTTCTCCTTGAATATTTGTAGGATGCTGACATCATCAGACTTTCCAAAGAGGGATGTACCTCTTTTAAATTGTGTTTCCACTGTCTCCAAAATGGACCTTTCTCTCAAAGGAACTCACACCCATACACACGTGGCGCTTGCAGGACTCAAACCCCTACGTGTCTATGTTTTGACACTTGTGAGATGTGCATTAACACAACACGCTATTTGTTGTGCTGGGTGTGTTAATTTTAAAGCTCTATTTATAGGATGCTGACATCATCACACTTGGCAAAGAGGGATTCACCACTCCTAATGTGTTTCCACAGTCTCCAAAAAGGCCACTCCTCTCAAAGCAAATCTCACACACAAATGTACACATACACACACTCAGCAATTGCAGGATTCAAACCCCTACCTAACTATGTTATGATACTAGTGAGATATGCATTAACAGAACACACTACATGCTTTACTGTATGGTCTCTATTCACATGCTATGTTTGTAGGTTGCTGACATCAGATTGGACATGGTTATGTGTGTGCAGGTAGTGTTATGCAATCCCACAAATGAACCTTGTGGGTCAGCAGGTGTGAACATCTTGAACAGGAATACACAATTCATACCTGGTGTGATCTGTCTGTGGACATATTACTATTCCTTCATATGACAATACATATTCATGCACGGATTGTAGGTTTTGTGGATACCACATGTGTCTGTAATGTTGGTAAAGGGCTATTCAAGGTCTATGTGGGACCTGTGTTGCTCCTGTCAGTGATGTTTATCCTGGGTGGCTGCCTTGCAAGATATCTAGCAGGTTTGGGGAACATGATGTGCTCATGAACATACCACAGATGTTTGTGTTGTGTGTTTGTTGGTTTACAATATCTCTGTTCCTGACTGCAATCATGATGGACTCCATGGACTAGCATTTTGGACTTCGTAGGCTTATAGGAATATAGTTCCCATGGTGTGTTGTGCACCTACACTTGTGGGGTGTGCCACATGTTGCTGTAACACATTCAATGGTGTAAGATCCTGTAGAGAGTGTGAGGCTCAACAAACTGTTCGGGTGCAGTGTCTGTTTGTCCTGTCGTTCACTTATGACACATATGGGGAAAGCTTGTTATCCACGTGATGGGATTCATTTGGCATTGTGGGGACCAGTTTACACATTCTACATGTGATATCTCCTGGTATGATGTTAGGGCCTTTTGTCACTGGGAGGTGGGTATGTATGTATGGGCCTGTCTGACAGGATGTTGACATTGTCAGTCAGGTACAGTTGACCCTGACTCAGGACATATATGACTGTACATCGATATTTCTCACCTAGCTGAAGGAGGTGTAATGTTTCTGTCTGTGCTCCTTTGCAGATTATCTTTCCACAGCAACAACAAACCTGAACACTAAAACCCTGTTATACTCTTTTACACACTTGACACACTACTGATCCTTTGTGATCAGTCCTCAGTGTATGTCATCATCATATCCTGGCATGTCCAAAGGTCGGTTTTGTGTGTACTTTCCAGTCCAGCTGGTGCATATTGGAATTCTGACACAACTGCCTTATGTACACAGGTAACACTGTCCTCCTACCAACAAACTCAGACATCTGTGAGAGGTGCAACTGTATAGATGGACAGGAGGCTGAGCTTCCCCAAGCCATGACTGGCACAGTCTATCAGGTGGTGAAGGTAACCACACACACCACAAATACAGTCACACATGCACCTATGACAACAGCAAACCATATACATTGACACACAATTACATACTTGGAGCATCTAAATGTACTCTGCCTAAGCAGCTGAGACATCCAAAGCAGAAACACAAACAACTGCTAACACACAACCATACACACATATCATCACATAGTTCAAAAAGTCATTGTGCCACACAGTCACTGCCCTTAGGCCTACACAACACACCTTGTCGGTCACACTGACATCCCACTCACCAGGCTGAACAAGGTGAAGGTCACTTTGTGCTGTGTGTTGGGTGCCAGGATATGCCACATGACACATGCACTGTTGTCAGTCCACTGCAAGTACAACTATGGCTCCGTCATTGTGCATTCCGGTGTGTAGACCTTCAGACGTTCCTCCCTGGACTACATGACAAGAGACATAGAGGGGCTCTCTGATCATGTAGGCCAGGACAGTATGACCCTGACCTTGTGCATGTCCATCACAGCATTGATGGACAGGCTCCACGTGAGGATATCAAAGTCCCTTACAGCTACATGCTCCAGGGACAGGTACATGAGCAATGATGTTAATAGGATATGCTGGAGGGGCATATTACCATCACAGAGGCTCCACTCACTCGGGAATGTGATCACAGTACCACATATGCACAGGCCCATGCTGAACACCTACAGGTGACATCTTCACAGGTGGACGGGTGATCGTATGTTTAGCCCTGGGATATGTTATGGGTCCTTGCTAGACAGAGGCAGAATGAAATGAACATATGTGGGATATCTTGTGTGACCTACTATTGACAAGCACAGTCTACTGATCTAGTGTGATTGCAGACTACAAACACACTGTGCCTAGGCTTCTACATACCCTAGGTCAGATAGCCTAGTGTCAACCTCTGAACCTATGCTAATGTTCAGGATGCACATTGTTCAGTGATGGTACTGATTGCAAGTTTTGTTTCTTCTTTGCTTTACCACTTCCTATGAACAACCTAGGTTTCTGCACAACATATTTGATTGTGACAGTATTTCACTATTTTATATTGTGTCTGTTGTCATATCACTGTGTGCACATGGTAGATTGGTGAATAGTGCGAGGTTCCTGGGTTGACACTTGCAACTGTGGGATATGTGTGGCCCACTGCTGTATTCAAACTTTACCTAAGTGTGTGAGCATGCCCAGTTCAGACTTTCAGTGTTTTGTTGCCTGACATTTGTCTCATAGTTTCAAGTGTGTGAGCATGCCCAGTGTGACCTTGCAGTACACTGCTGTCTGAGGTCCACTACATTTGTTGATGCGTGTGAACATTAACAATATTAACATTTATACTATATGTGTGTTGAATATCAGGTTCTATTATTACTGCAGGCCTCACCTTTGTGTCTTGACTCGACAGGGATTATGCTATGCATGCAGGGTTTCCATTAGATACTTAGCATTGACTTATCAACATTTTTTCATGCAAACTGACCATTGACATACTGTCATGGTTTAGTGGCTCTGTTCTCTGACTATAGTGCACTGTGTCCTGGGTTTGAGGACTGTCACTGCTTCATATTTTCATACATGGCAGAACAGACTGCTTCAAGAAAAGTGAAGCAAATATGAACCTGTTAACCTGCTTTTGAAGAACTATACCCACATTTGACCAGACTTGCACAGCATTGCTCAATGTTGGCTAACATTGCTGGACAGTGCACAATATTGCTGAACATTGACTGTAGTTGTGCTACTTAGTGTGTGCAATTTTGTTCACATATACTAAATAGTGGTGAGAGCTGTTTAGCAGTGCTTTATATTGCTTAACACATAGCAATCATGCCTCAGGTGGTGCTGCAGGGCTGCCTATGTCGGATGCACATTTTACACTCCCTATACATGTTTGTTAACAGGTAGTGTCAAGTTAGGCATCGCTTTTACTAAATGTACGAGTCAGAGAGAGTTATCATTTCTAGGGTTCCTACTGAGCCAGTGTATATGCTATGCGTTGCCTCTTTGCCAAGGCCAAAGCATACAGGGCACACCTCCTTCTGCCTACTGGGCCAGGCTGAGGTTGTTCCTCCTCCGAGTCACGCTCTGCCTGTGATGGTCTTGGCAATGGTGGGGGGGCTGTTGTGCCCGGCCCTATGCTGCTCCTGCTGCAGCTGTTTTCGCAGGATCATATTGTGTAGCATAGCACATACCATGACTATTTGGGTACATGTAGTTGGTGAGTACTGTAAGGCTCCACCAGATGTGTCCAGGCACTGGAACCGTGACTTGAGCAGCCCAAACACATGCTCGATTACATTTCTTGTTTGTGTGCATTTCTGATGGTTGTCATCAGCCACGGCTCAAGTGCATATCCAGCATCCCCCACTAGGTGACCATGAGGGATGTCCTCATTGGCAAATGTCTGGTACTGCTGTGTCAGATGCCAGATATGGGAGTCATGGTAGCTTCCAGGGCAGCCAGCACACACATTCATTATTATGCCCTGGGCATCACACATGACCTGGCAGTTGATGGAGTGGTAACCCTTGCGGTTATAGTAGACCCTACCCTGCTTACCAGCTGGTGCTTTGATGCGAATGTGCGTGCAGTCTATTGCACCCACTACCTCAGGGTATTCCGCTATTTGCTGGAAGAGACGCATATTGCTGGCCAATACCTCACAGGAATTGGGGAAATATACATGATCACTGACATGTGCTGCCATGGCATTCAGGAACTGGTGCAGTACCCTAGATGCTGATGCCTGTGAAATCCCCATCATATCGCCAGTTGGTCTCTGGAAGGTACCTGTTGCTAATATTCTTAGGCCAACACATACCTTGGTTTCCACTGGGATGGGTTTCCCTCTGTTGGTTCTGTGTGTGAGGCATGGCCTGCACAGCTCAACAATTTGCTGCAGGAGCTCTCTGTCCACTCTATAGCGCTCCACTATCTCCAGCTCATGTAGCCCCTGGTAGGTTACCCTGGGTCTGTACACTCTTCTCTGTCTCCTCACTGTGGGTTGCTCAGCAGCATTTGCATTGTCACCACCCTCAGCATGTTGCATATGTTGCCTTATGACAGCAATGGCAACCCCTAACATTTCTTTGTCTCAGTAAAGCTTTTTCAGTTTTCACTTCAATTAGCTTATTGCAGTGTTGCAGTGTGCCTGAGAAAAACATACTGGAATGTTTTTTGCTGAGTTTTAAGTGCTGGACTGGCCTGGGCTAGTGTACTGCCTGTGTAATTGGCTGATTCTGATTGTTTTCACCTGCTAGCTCTGCTAGTACTCCCTGGTTAACTTCCTACTATTTGTTGTGCTTCCTTTTCCCTTTCTGTTTCCTCAGGGAGGCAGTGCTGCGCACACAAGCGCAAACACGTGCACACCAGCTCACACGCATGCACACATGCTTACACAAACTAAAACTTGCTTATTCTTGTTAAAACGCGCACACACCGGCGCAAACTTGCTTACAACTGTTTACACAGCCTTACATATGCTTACACAAGCCTACACGCGCACACACACGCTTACACACGCGAACACTGTCTTACTCGGGTTTACTGGCGCGCACATGCACGCATGCACAATCAGCATGAAACATTGGTGTTATCCACAGCATACACCTTTGATTTCTTGACTTTACCTGGCCTACCTGTTGACACACCTCTTTCACTATTATGTAAATGTAAGCTGACACATGTCACTCTGCTCCAATGAGATGCACTCCTTTCATACATACCCTCCTCGTAAATATCACCTATCTTCTACTCTGTTACTCCCCTTATCCTACTCCTACACTCCACTGACTGTGCTCATTTGCTATGTAAACTTGCAATTCACTATCATAACTCTCATTTGCATAGGATTGCCTACTAATGCTTAGTTACATCTCTTAGACTGAGCTTCCCCCCTTAGCAACCTCTACTCGGTGGCCATGTTGTCTTCAGCCTGTCATTCCCTTGCATTGTAAATTAATTTTATCTATGAAATCCGCATTTGTGGATCTTAATTATTCATTTTCTGATTTTTAGGGCGCAGCGCGTTTGCGCGGCACTGCGCTACGGTTAAACCCCGGAGATCGGTATGAAAAAAAACGTTTTTTTTTTTATAATTTGCATCACTTCCCATTGGCAATGGCCGTATTTCTGGCCATTAGCATGCTTCCTCCTGTGAATGCATGCTTTTTTTTACTGCTGACACGGCTCCATTTTGATATTTGCAGAACCGTACTCTGTTATCAACTGAGTACATTTCTGCAGATAACACTGCTCCTACTCGGACAGGCTCAGGTTTCCAGGATCAGAAATTTACATCATTTGCATGGCTTTCACCTGCAATTGAGGTAATTTGCATATCCCAGCCCTGTCCGTGTAGGACTAGTTTAGAGAGCTCAGTTGCACGCCCCTGCCGGCTGTTCCTGGATCGCTCAGCGGACATGTTGGCTTGCTGGAGTCTTGCTTTATTCTTAGACTCCATGCAAGCCTTCGTGAATCCGGCCCACTATCTTACCATGAATAAAAAAAGACAAAAACTTTTTTCACTAGGTTTCACCCAACATTACCATTTCAAACCCTATTTCACAGGACATGATGAACCTTCCTTGTCCTCAGCTAACATCACCGGATCTCCTTTACCTAACTAATGCATCTTGTAAAATCAAACCCATACCAGCACAGCTTCCAATATAATAAGCATATCGTCTCACCTCAATCTTTCTAACAGTTCTCAGATTTGAAAGTCACATATATATACAAAAATGCAGACAATGTAGTCCATAAAGCATGAGGTGGAACATCATCCACTATCTTACTGTATCCTTACTATATCCTCTCAACAGGATTGCAAGCAAATAGTTCCCTAAAGGCATTCACTTATCCAAAGCTAAACCTCATAGCCTTTCTCACCATTTTAGCATTCTTAAAATTAACCAATGCTTTATACAATCTTCCATGCCTGAGAATTTTGCCAAACTGGCTAAAATTGCTAAAAGTGCTTTCACTGTTTAACCACTTCATTAAACTGCCATTCAAACACCACACAACTCGCCATTAATCCCAACAACCAAACTCTATCACCAGAGGTGAAGTTCCCCCAAAACTGAAAATGCTGGTGATGCAGAACTATTAGCATTTCTAAAGAGGGCTACCTAGGATGGCTGAAACAACTACTCCACTGCATAATGCCAATGCCCCATACATCTTCTGTAGCTCTGATTACTACATTTCTGCATGTGGGGCAGACATATTAAACCTGTAAAATTAAAATTGTGAAGGACTGTCTCCAAAAACATTATGATTACTTGGTATATGCTTATCAGATGTTGACAAGCTAATTTTCAAGCACTGCAATACCAATTTCTTCAACAACAACTGTGTCCCTTCCCTTGTTACTACTTTCTTAGCTAAAACCTGTATCACAGCTGCATTATCAAGAAAAGAATACCACTTTTCTATTGCAAGTCAAACTGACATCAACTCCAAGGAAGTAATGTCTTCTTTAACCTGTAAGATGAACTGTCTGGCCAAGAAACCACAAACCACTAACCCCAAAATATGCACCCATGCCCAATTTGTCTGCTGTATCTGTAAACAATTCCAGATCAGCTGCCAATACCCAATCTTCTTGTCACATCACAATGGCATTAAAACACTCCAAATATTTTAATTAAATGCATGAATCCCATTTTAATGCCATGTTGACCCTTACCCAGTGATGCTGTTTCCTTCCCCATTTCAAAAGGTTAGACCTTGGCTTGCAGAATTCTCATCCTGGTCTCAGAGCCCTATAATCAAAATTCAAAAGGTCCAATAACTACATCACATCCTTCAGCTTTACTTTAGAAGTCCAGCCATCTGCCAATCTGTACTCTCAACTTAATAAGTTTATCATCTGGGAATGTAAAAAAACTTATTTTACATAAATCAGAAATCCTAAAAATTAGATTTCCTTCACAGAACTCCCTAGCTTATCTTGTGCTAAGGGCACTCCCAACTCCTTACAAAGCACCAAAAAACCCAGAACACGAGATTCCATGCCACACCTTCCTTTCCTCACTAACAACAAGTCATCTAAATAATGAACTCCTTTTTGTCCTTTTGATCATTATTCTCACATCCACTGCAGTGCTGTGCTAAACTTCTAAGGAGTAGCATAGGCTACTATACAAACCAAAGGCAAGTTCTTGCAAAAAATAATACTTCACATCTAAAAATTTCACCTTCAGCCAATCAGCCTCTGACACAGGCAGAAAATGAAAGGCTGCTTCAGTGCCCAGCTTGACAAGCCATGGGGCCTCAATTGATTGAATAATCCTCACTGCATCATCTACGGCTGCTTACTTTCACCAAGGTCTTTTCTGAACTTTTGATCATATCACAACCAGTAATTTCTACCTCTTAATCTTTGATCTTCCCTTATCATAATAAAGTATGCCAGCAAGGGCAAATCCTGATGTGGTTCATTTTCAATGACCAAAATGCCAAAATCAGAACACCCAATTAACCAACAGCCAAGCTCTATACCTGGATGCTTTCCACCTTCATAGAGCCTCCAGTGTTGTCACTAGGTCCTGTGACCTTGGTGCAACTGCTTCTACAATCTGTTGTATACCATCCACACCCAGCAGATCAAAAGTATTAAACAAATTTACTTTGCCAGATTTTTTTCCTTAACAGACAGTGGAATATGTGTGGTGATATATACTCCTTTTCTTCCACCCAAAAATTCCTGTACGGCAGTTGTACCTTCACCCTGTTGACTTAGTACTACCTACTGAAGTCCACCCTTGTCCCAACTGCTCACCAGTGAACTGCTTTGTCACTTCTAAAATGGTATCATTAATTACCCTTCCATGAATACTATGCTGCTCAGGGTCTAACCCTACCAGAACCACCTAATTTCCCTGTTCTTGCCTCCATTGTAAAAATGCCTGCAACCTAACCCTACCTTCCACATCATGATCAGTAGTCAGGAAATCCTTCTACGTGGCACACCTCATCACAAAAGGTTTCTCATCCAGGAAAAAAGAGGTCATTGTTCCCCTCTACTCATCACTCATTAGTCTCATTATAGAGTACAACGCCCCTCTTGGTATGTACCTCACAAGACATCTAAAACAACTGGAAAGGCCACAAAAATACCTCACAAAGAAGATTATCGGCCTCAAACAGATGCCCTATGCAGACTGTCTCAAAAAACTCCAGCTTTACTCTGTCCCACATCGCCTACTGAGAGGTGATCTCTGCCTAACATACAAAGCTATGTCAAACCCAGAGCTGTTGGACATGCTCCACGTAAAGAAATCCCAATCCCTCCGAGCTACACGCTCTAGGGACCTAAACCTTGTCACCACAATAAACAGAACATGCTGGAGGGATAGATTCCTATCTCAGAGACTTCCCATACTCTGGAACAAACTACCTATCTATATCAAACAAAGCTCCTCATTAGCACTCTTCAAGAAAAATCTTGATGATTGGATGGGAGATAGGAAATTCACCCCGGGGATCACTTCTGTGGCTCTGCTTGACAAGGGCACATGAAAATAATTTTCTTGGCTGGCAAAAGCCAGGGTACCATTTGGCTAGGCTTATATAGGCCCTAGGGCCTATAGCCTAGTACCTACCTATTAACCTATGAACCTATGATGCTGATAAACACCACTCAAATGATCATCAAACTGACTGCATCCCTGCCCAGAGAAACTAGCACCCACTGCTGAATTTAGTAAATGCCAAGTCTCATTCTCTACAATTACAGGATTATCAATACAGTTACCTGTAATAAGTCAGAGCTCTGATGATGCTGATGCCCCTACCGGCACCTTTCACACTCCCCTAGGTCTCCTGCACTGCCTCTGCTCCACCTCTTTTGCTGGGATGTCCTACTGTGACCTCCATTTTTTATACCTCTTTGACTGTCTAATGATTTCACTTCCTGAAATAACTCCATCAAAGACTGTCCCACAGCTTCTTCAAAGTATGCCTCTGCTTGGAATGATATTGCCTTCCAATTTTTACATAGATCTTTGATGTTCAATACCCTGCAATGAAAGGGAAAATGTTAATATCACCAGAGTACCAATATGGGTAAAATCTATAGACATACAGTTTTACCATAAAAATAATATACTTCACCTTTAAGGGTGTCTTACTACCATCCTGAGCTTAAACCCCCCACTTTTCAAATTCTTTCTATTATTTTTTTACATAAACTATATTCTGATTCTTTCTTTTCTGCACTAACTCCCCTAACAGAGGCCCCTTCCCCTAACTAACTTCAATAACCCCCTTTACACTGCTTCTTATCCTCTTCTTTCATTCACTTTCTAACAGTTGTCAGTACCAATTGCACATAAAATCCTGTGCACACACCCATGCTGACTAAACCAGTGACACCTGCCATGCATACCTTGTACAGCTCTGCTTAGTCATCCACCTGCTAATTTTATAGAATCCTTAATTTTATGGAATTCTTTATTCACAAAGAAGATTCACCAAAAGCCTTCCCAAACCCTTCACTGGAGATTCCACAGAGAAATGACTGCTTAATTGCCTTGGTCAAGGTCTCCAAGTAGACAAAGCAGAGCAAAGTGAAACGTATCCTATTGGAGCAGCTTCCTCTCTGTTCTGCAGCCAAGTCCCTAGTACCTTACCAGCTGATCCACTGCACCAGGGCGTGATGAACAGTAAACTTCCACTGATAGCGTTATGTTTGCAGATCATACATTAGCATGATTCATGACAGAGAATCCCATGAATACTATGCCATGCATAGACTAGATGTAAGGAACAGGTACAGTGTACAGAGCATTGCTCAGTATGTTTCACATATCTAATATGAGCTAACTGCATACACAGAATGATAGGTGAGATGCCAGAGCATTCATACAAGACAGAACTTGCTACATCAGCACTGAAACCTGCTTTTCTCTATCAGAGTCTCTCAGAAGACTTCGAATGAAAATGAGATTGTGTGTGTATTCAGCTTTGTAAGTTGCATTATTTAAAAGACATTTGTATATAAAGTGACTTACCCAAGGTCACAGAATTGACAAATGGGGACTGAGGGAATCAAACCCCATCCTACAGAAATTATCACTCACAGCCTTCACCATCTGCACCAACTGCCAGACAAAATGACTATTGTCTCCATCAAACTGTCCATCCACCCACTTGACCGAACAGTTGAAACCCTGCTGAAGCCATAAGATTAATAATAGTAACATTCTCCCCCTCGATCCAGCTAATTATCTCTGTATATATTGCATGAAGTCTAGATACTTAGTTGTAAGCTGCCTTCCTACCACAGGCAAAAACAGTGCAACTGCAAATGTAGCAAAGGCTACCACATGTCACCATCACCTTGTGCCCTCATGCAACTAATGGTCACCATGAGACTAAGCATGATCCTAACTAGGAAAACACATAAAAATGCTGCCAGAAACTCTTACAGTTGGTAGTCAGTACTTAACACTCCATTCAAAGTGATGCTTTATGCTACAGTATAACATAAATTTTCAGTTATTGCATTTTCATTTCATCTTCTTTTTTTGTATATATAACTAACCGGTAGGCTTCACCATATCTTCCTGATCACAGGCACACCACAGCAACAGGAAACAAACCTATCTACCCATAATCAGTATACAGGTCAGACTGATGCATACAAAGTAGTCGGGAGTTTTATGTGATCCTAGTGGCCTAAGAGACTTGGATAACTCATCTTTTAATAGAGACCATTAATTTTAAACAATAAAATATACCATTATGCACCACACAACCATATGAAGTATAATACTAGGTTTTCCAAACATGTGATTAAAAACTAGACTATGATTTACAAGGCTAGAGATTAATAGTTATACAAGATTATATTTCATTACCAGGAAAATAAGCACCCACATCACACCAATAAGCTGCAATGTAGTCTTACCAATGCAGTCAGCTAGTTAACATCAGCAGCACACTGTTGTAACGTGCAATAAGCATTTCTTCCTACCTATAAATATTTTAAATATGAACTTGGAAATTGACAATACCTCTGTTATCCTGGCAATGATATTAATCCTGTCAGCTCAACATTCTTCATTACAATATAGTAAGATACCCCCCCCCCAAAAAAAAAAAAACTCTTTCCTTTCCACTTCTACCAATCACCCTCTATCTGTCGCTGTACTGAGTGGTCATCTGGAGATGACCTCTGAGTCCTGAGTCTAGTCTTCAAAATTATCTGCACTAAGATGCTGATCCTAACCACTCCCCTGCCTTATAGTAACTTCTTATCACTACTCCCCTAACCTCCTATCTGGCTTACATCACTTCCTCCCCAGTGTGTAACCTGTTTCTGCTTCCTTCCCATTACCTCAATCAGAAAACATTGCCCTAACCTGAAAGCAATTCCCACCTTCCACCCCCAGTCTTTCTCACTACATACAAACTACCCTCACCCATTCCCAACAGAAAGACACATAATCAGGGGAAAACACATCTGCCACAGCAATCATCTAATCATCCAAGTTCAGTTACATACTTTTCAGTCTTGCAAGATGTTGACCTTGCTTATATTTTCCTGTCTCTCTGGAAAATCCTCAGTGCTACCTCCAGTTCTGTTAATAATATTTTGCTCAGCTATGCATTTTTTTCTGTTCTCATCACTGTTGACAGCATGTATCACACCTTGCAATGCACCTGCTTTGTGTATCTTCTCTGTTCTCTATCTTTGGCACATTTAGCAAACAGTAATTTCACAAAGCAGTTCTAGAACCAGAATTATTTTTTGTTATTACAGTTTTCTCAGTAAATAAATAATATGAATTGCCAAACAGTAAATCTGATTACAGAAACATGACAATAGCCTAAAACTAATGTTTATTGGTGTTTGTTACATTTTGTGTGGTTAACCAAAAGAAATGTCAATGTGTTTATCTTGACTGCCATTAAAACAGACATGTTGCATAAATACATGAATGGTGATAGGACATGCATACAGTCTTGCATTTAGTGACTGATTACTGTATATAGACTTGAATTCAAAAGCAAAAATGAGAATGCTAATTGTTTCAGGTGAAAAGTCCTAAGTGTTTACATTAAGACATGCAGCACAGATATGTGTTTAATTTTTAGATGACACAATGTTCATCTGTCATAGTTTTTTTGAATTTCATAAGGTAATCTTAAAAGCTGCCAGATATACTGCATGCTGTAACATAACAGGGACTTGTCTTGTGTTAAAATGCTCAAAGTATATATATATATATATATATATATATATATATATATATATATATATATATATCTATATATATATATATATAAAATCTTCATAACCTCTTGTAACCATCATGTACCTGACGGATAAAGAAAACGGATCTAGTCAACTAGACCATATGCCAACAATTCATTTCAATAGAGCTTAGATGAAAGAAAGAAAGATGAAATGTAGGCTTTAAATAAATTGCTGGAGCCTACTATTTCTTCTCTTAATTTATTTAAAGTTTCAGAAAAGTAGCTTGTTAAAACTGGGCAGCTTTGTCAATTCTCAAAGAAAGCATGCCAAATGCAGACATTGCAGCTGCAAGTGGATTTACTCTGTGATATGCATACTAATGAGGGAGTGTGCAGAGAACAAATGACTTACATACAATGGGCAGAGGCAAAGAACGGTCAAAGAACACTAGATATCCAATAAGATGTAACTGAGCAGTTGTAGAACTTTATAAACTGTAAAGTCAGCTCTTTCTTTTTTCAGGTACTGCCATTTATTTATCATGAAAGGAAAACATTGCACATTCAAAGCAGCTACACCAGTCTTTAGTGCATCAGATAACCATGAAACTTCAAATTCATTAAGCAAATGAAAGTGCCTCAGCTCTTTGGATGCTGGGCTGTTAAACAGGAATGGATATGTAGAAGACCACCCATTCATTTCTACTCTTATTCATTTGAAACTAGGCAGCACTACAGGAGGTTTAGTGACTCAAAATCAATTGTGCACATATAGATTGTAGCATTTAGGTTTAGTATTGTTTGTTGAATGTGTCCTGCATATAATGATCAGCTGTCTAATCTTTAACCTGCCCTTTGCATTCAAGCAGAAATAATCCAAACATTTTTGCAACATCTGTGTGCTTTATCCACTTATTAACGTGTATGCATGAGATTTGCACTGGAATATGTAAAAGAAAGTAATGATGGTGTTTTACACAGACAAAGTAAATAAGCATTGAAATAAGTCCAGTGGTTCGATTCTCAGCTAGGGTGCCTTCTGTGTGGCATCTGCATGTCCACCATGTGTTCTAGTGGGTTTTCTCAGTATGCTCGTTTTTACCCACATCCCAAAGACATGCAATAAATGCAGTGGAAACTCTAAACTGGCCATAGGTGTGAGTGTGTGTGCAAGTTTGTTGTGTGGAAGAACTACTGCAACAGGGGTAGCAGCCTGAAGGTGTAAACCTTAGCTTTAGATGATTGTCATTGTTGAAGTGACACCTGAACCCCATATTCAAAAATGTAAAAAAGGGGTTGTGAATAGATGGATAGATGGATTATAACTCTGACTGATAGATGACATTAATACTTTAAGGAGGGATCCATACACCTGGAT
This sequence comes from Protopterus annectens, assembly GCF_019279795.1. Lineage (NCBI taxonomy): Eukaryota > Metazoa > Chordata > Ceratodontiformes > Protopteridae > Protopterus > Protopterus annectens. The sequence goes on from NC_056739.1 coordinate 1,456,749,200, forward strand.
TTCTACAATTTTTAAAATTAGGAAATACTGCCTCACAGACATTAGTAAAAGAGCTATGTTCAATGAAGTATGATTTTTTTTTTTATCTTTTTAAAAGATTTGCTTCAGAAATCATCAAGCTTTATAAGTAAAATGTTATTTCTTATAGCTATAATTATGTGTGGATTGACCAAGTATTATTATAAGCCAATACTCTTCTGTCGTATTTGTTGCATATAATATTTTGCTGTAAACTGCCTCTTGCTAAGTTGGTGAGTTATCTTAATTACACAGTCTGTTCTGTATCATTGTAATACATCTGAATGAATGTGCATTGTGCAGTATGCTTTGAAAATGTTATCAATTTAGTGGCCATACAACAAAAACACACTAAAATAATATTTTAACATAAATTGTCTTCCAATTGTATGCCTCATGTGCGTATTATTATTTGCATTTCACCAAATTACATTGTTTGAGGAATAGAGGTGATTATTAGGCATCCATATTCCCTAATATTAACCCCAGAATGCTGGTCCCCATGTTTACAAGTACAAGCAGTACTACTTGAATATCTTTAGTAATATTCTCACCTATCATGTCTTACATGTACGTATAGCATTCATTTTATTTGTTTTTCTAGTTGGATAGGACAGCTGACTGAAAGGAGTGTTTCACTCATGATCCAGGCCAGAGACTAGAAAAATATCTATACCATATACAAATATAGAAAATAAGAGAACTATAGATAATAGTTCAGATCTGTTTTGATAATATAGAAACATAACTGGCAAACTAAGGCATTATGAATAAACAAGGGACTACTGATATAAAAGCAACATGAATGGGCTGGTAGTGGCAAAAAAAGGTCACACTGTATGTAATATTTCCTTACTACAGTTAAGATTAATCTGGCCCATGTGTGTTGCAAAGCTATTCAGTCTTAAATGGTGTGAGACAAGAAAAAAGGAAGAACTGCAATGAGTGTGGTAAGGCTAGAAGGTTGACAAGAATAAAATAAAACAAGGTGAAGATCAAGAATCAAGCAGGAGAACATAAGTGAATCAGTCTCAGGTGCAGGATGCACAGTGAATAAAAGAGCTGTGTTTTCACTTATGGAAATGGTTCATTTACTAGATCTGCGGTGGCAGGAAGGTTCTGAATTTCATACTACAAGTGAAGTTTTGGAGAAGTCATGCTCACTGGTGGCAAGACAAATGGAAGGCATTCTAAGTGAGATGAGTTCTTGTTCAACATATCTGAGGAGTTACTGTGATATACTGAGCCTCAGATCACTAGTCAGAGAAGAGAAATATTCATGCTGCAAATGTGTAAATACCAAGGAAGATGGGAAAAGGGTAACCTTTTAATTACATTTAATTTAATTTTAATTATCACACAAATTATTTTTCTGGTAAGACTGCTCATAGGATGAAGAATGGAAAATGAAGCAAAATATCTATTTTTAGCTCAGATTATTATAAAATTATTTTTTGGACTAACAGACAGGTAAAGAGAAGGTATTGTTGACTTTTGGTGTAAGATGTTCTTTCCAGTAAAGCATCTATCTTTATGTGACAAAAGTCTTGTGAGTTTAAGATTTCAGCTAATTGGTGACTCTACAAATGGTGGCAACAATATGAAGGGCAATAATAAGAGATTGCAAACAAGACACTAAGGTATTGCTGACACTAAATGTATTCAGTTTTATGAGAATCAGAAGGAAACAAAGGAGTTGGGAGGAGTTCTAAAGAGCTCAACTTGTGTTTTGCTTCTACTAATGGCAAACATAATGAGAGAGAAATAGTGCCTGAATTTGAAGAACTCATCCTATAGATAAATATGAACATCAGAAGTACAGATGAAGTCTTAACAGCATGCAGGAGAAACAGTTTGGGTCTACTTCAAAGTATCGAATTACCACTTCATCGAATCCCACATCATCGAGATGACATCATTGAAACTGCAGAACATCGAACACTCAGATCATAAAAACAACCACTAACTCAACATAACAAAAAAATGAAGCAAATCAAACAAACCAATGTGGGGGGCTCCACCCCTCAACTAAATATACCAACTCTGAGACCACACTACACGGGGGAAAGGGCAAATTTCACCACGGTGGCCAAGTGGTTATTTTCCCATGGAAAGTTTTCAATGTTCCAGGTGTTCAATGTTCTGCAGTTTTGGTGATATTGTCTCGGTGATTTGGGATTTCATGCAGTGATAATTCAATATTCTGAAGTAGACCCAGCAGTTTACCTGCCTTAAGTACAGTCCTTGGTCTGAGAACTTCTTGAAGGGAGTGTATCAGTCCCAGTACAGAACCCTAGGGTACATCAACAAGTGGAAAGCAGAGCCAGACAAGGCAGATCCAAACTGCACAATCACAATGAATGTGTGAGGAATAAATACACATATACTGAACCAGGACAGTGGGCCTTCCCAAAAATCAGTTGTAAAAAGCCCAATTAAATGTAAGTAATGGCAGCATGACTGAAGGTGCCACTGAGATCCAGAAAAACTGCTGCACCCATTAAAAAGTTTGCTGGTAAAAATGGTGACAAATAGCTGATAAAGTATAGCATGGGGTGCTAAATCTTTTTCTATACTCATGTTTAGAACTGCTGAGAAGGTTGTTAACTGACAAAATTAACAGGCTGAACATACAAATCTCATCTATGAGTGTTTAAGACAGTACAGTCTAGAAACAGAGTAGGAACAGGCTCATAAGTTCATAGGTGATTACTAGGTTAATGACATAGGGGGCTTTTTAAGCCAAGCAATACTTCTGAAATGTATCTGACAAGTTTTGATACCCCAGGGTTATTTTAAGAGATATATATATAAGCTTGGGCATGTGAGCAGGTGTAGCAGCAGTGGTGCAGCAGTTAGCATTGTTGCCTCATGGCAAGCGGTTCTACAGTTCAATTCTCGGCCTGCATGCCTTCTCTGCAGAGTCTGCATGTCCTCCCTCTGGCCCAGTGCATTTCCTCTGGATACTCTGTTTTCCTCCCACATTCCAAATACATGCAGTTGGTGGACTGGATAGGTGAGAGTATGTGCATGAGTGAGTAGTGCGAATGAACTATCACTGCAGGGCTAGCCATCCAGCAGTGTAAACCTTGGCTCAAGATGATTCTCACTGCGGAAGGGACACCTCAACCCCATATGCAAAATGGGAAAAGGGGTTGAGGATGGATGGATGGAAATAAGCTTGGGCATAGGTGGTCAAGTATTTAAAGGTTGCCTCTGTCAGCTTGGGATATATGTGCTTGTCCAGATGTAAATTTCAAGTTCCCCATCCTCTGGTCCTAGTTACACTTGAATTGAGTTAGGGAAAAATGCTGCTTCATATGGATGGGAAACCTCTTCCAGAGAAGGGACAGTCCCTGAGGCACATACCTGTCCCTCCAACATGTCTTATAGTTCAGCAGATTCTTATGCACTCTTTCATAAAACTGGAGATAACTGTGTTGTCCAGTAGATTTACTATATCTTCCAGCTCAGGACAGGTAGCTCCATGTTCACTTACAGCATATTATCATCACCAAGGATGATGCCACAATATGAGCAAAAAAATTACAGATTTCAACAACTGAATGTCTTTCTGGTGTCATTCTAAGGGGTTCAGTATTTGCCAGCTTGAGAAGACATGGTCAACAGACCATTTTGGCTTGTCAAGAATGGTATGCACCCTTCCGCTCTAGGCTTTCAGATACTAGCTAAGGCTTTGCCCACTCACATAGTGTCTTTTTAGGCAATGCCAAATTGATAAATCTACCTACCTAGCAAAATCAACTCAATAGAACCTCAACATATTACTGCTCAATGCCAGCAGCCTAATTAAAAAAAATACACTCCCTCCAAGTCCTCCTTCAGTTAGGAACTACTCCAAAGCAAATTATTTGTATTTAAGTAATGATTTGTCAAAAATTCAATGTCCATCTAAACCCTAAGAACACAACAGCCTATGCTGAATTACTCTCAGAAGCTCTGTACAACCATGTCAATGGCTGCATAGAGCTTGCTGTACCTACCAGAAGTAAGTCCAGAACTAGCCCTGGTAGCATCTCAAATCAATCAGGATATACAACAAAAGGAAAAAAATATATAATAAAATCAGAAAGGGTAATTCCCATAAAGATAAAAACTCACTCATCAAAGTAAATAGGCAACTAAGAGGGTAATTAGTTCAAGCAAAGCCAACTCTAAGGTTAATATATCATCACATATGAAAGATAACCATAAGGCCTTCTACAGCTGTGTCAGAAACCTCAAGGATAGCACACAGCAATGTTCTAAACTGGTGGTTAATGGTGCCACATTCACCAAGCCTGGCAATATAGTGAACCTATTAGTGGACAAATTCAGCTCCAACTTTACCCCCTCTCACCCAACCACACCCCCAATAATACCCTCAAACATAATCCCTCCAGCTATAACTAAGGAGCATGTACTGGCTGCACTCACTAAAGCCAAAAACATGGTCTCAGTGGGCCTCAATAACATTGCAGGATGCCTCCTGAATAGTGTAAAATATGACTTATCAGGACCCCTTGAGTCATTATTTAACTATTGTCTTAAAACAAGCTTTGTGCCGTGTGGAGGGAGGACTGCGATGGTCATACCCCTTCATAAGGGAGGACATTCCAACATATCCTGGAAACTACAGACCCATTAGCCTGACTTGTCTTATTTGCAAAGACATGGAAAGAATTATCATGGAAATTATCAAAAAAGAGATAACAGACCTCCAGACACTGGATCCATCCCAGTTTGGCTTTGTCAAAGGAAGGTCATGCTTACTGAATCTGGAGGACTTCTTTGAAAAGATTACTAAGGCAATGGATGAGGGGAAAACTGTCCATAATGCCCACCTAGATCTGGCTAAGGCAGTTGATGCAATTCCCCCTATGGGCATTGTCAGCAAACTTACAGAACTAGTTATAAACCCCTTTATAACATGTTGGATAGTTATCCAGCTCACTGATAGGACACAGGATGTTAAAATTAGTAAGACCTCCTCCACAAAGAGGCCAGTCACCAGTGGAGTCCCCCAGTGTTCTATGCTATGCCCACTCCTCTTTGGCATCTATATCTTGAATGTCAAATCCAATGTCAGAGGCCTCTGGCTAACCAAGTTCACAGATGACTGCAAAGTGGGAGCAGTCATTGAATCCTCTCAAGACAAGAAAACCCTTCTGGAAGGTCTAATGCACGCAAACACTTGGTGCCAAAGCCATGACTTAACTCTCAATACCAAGAAATGTGTTATAGTACCTTTTGGGAAGTCTGCACCCTGGATAATTATGCCATTAATAAAACACCCTTAAAAGCTGATTCATAAATCAGGGATCTGGGAATTCATGTAGATAGTAAACTAGCCTTTGATCAACATGTATTCTAAGGTAGTAAAAAAATCCTTCTCTGTTGCTCAATTTATAAACAAAGGCATAGAATCTAGGTCCAGAGAGGCCATCATGCCACTATGCTTGGCCTTCATCAGGCCCATCATGGAGTATAATGCCCCCTTTGGTATGTATGTGACCAGACACTTGTAGCAACTGGAATGTCCACAAAGGTTCCTTACAAAAACAATACAGGGAGTAAAAATGATGTCCTATGCTGATTGCCTCAAAACCCTGTCGCTTTACTCAGGATCATACAGACTTCTGAGAGGTGATCTTTGCCTGGCATACAATGCATCCCTGGACCCTGTTTTGATGATTCTTTTGCACATCTGCAAAACAAACTTATCAGAAATACTAGATTAAAAAAACTAAATTTTGATGCTAACATAAATAGGACATGTTAGAGAGACAGATATGTTTCTCAGAGAATTCCCATTCTCTGGAACAGGCTCCCCATCAATTTGAAACAAAGTTCCTCCCTATCCCTATTTAAGGTCAAGCTAAACTAATGGATGGGTAAATTCACTCCATTCTGGCTCCTATGTCTCTGATTAACAGAAACAGTGGACAAATCGCCCCTATAAATCATCAAATTTAAGTCATATTTGTGGATCATATTTGGGTTGCTCGGCTAGGTTTTTAAGGGCTCTCCAGGTCATTAACATAGAATACACTATGAACCTAAATCGATAAGTTGAGCTCATTGTTCTGTATTGCCTTTGAGGTTGTGGATGTAGCTGAAGAATGCCTTCTGATTGTTCTTGACCTACGAGGCTATTTCTATCTCAAATTTAACTTTAGTAGACTTCATTATCCATGTGGGTTGCTTGTTTAGATTGATGAAAGAGTTTTTTTTTTCCTTGTTGGGCATTCTCCTTCCTACTTTTTGCCTTTATTTTCTTACTTTTGCTATACACTATATTTATGTTGGGAATCCACCAGGATGGCTTGTTTTCAGAGTTTGTCCTATGCTTATTCCAAGTAGGTACAGCTGTCTCTATGCAGCCATTAACACGATTGTACAGTGTTTTCATGAACAATAACCACATAGGCAACTGTGATCCCAGTGTTTGCAGGGGCTGGAAATTTAGCCAGGGTGTTACTTAATACCAGGAATTTGTCATAGAATAATTCCTAAAAGTTCTGTGCTGGCTGGGATCCTGGATTTTATTTTTATTTCAAAGGAGACACCTTCATGGTCTGACCTGACCTGTGAGGACATCATATTAGAGGGTGGGTGCAACATTCTGTCATGTTTGTGTGGACCAGGTCCAGAATGTTAGCACCCCTAGTTGTCTTCCACACTAACTAATTTAGGATGTTTGTGTTTACAAAGTCCAGAAATCTCTGGGCCTGCATGGTTTGGGTCATGTATGATTCCCAATTTATAGTGAGGGTTAGTTAAAGTTACCTAAAAAATAGGATGGTGGGTTGAATGGGGACTGTCTCCAGGATGTTTAAGTATATGTTATGGGCTTCCTGGGTCATATAGGGGGGCCTATAGCTTGCAAGGACATTGTATAAGACTTTGCCTATGGTTGTTTGGACGTGGAGAAGCTCGTTCATCATACTATCTGTCCAACTTTGAATTGTGTTTGTTTTTCAAGTACAATGAGATGCCTCCACCTTTTGTTCCTTCTTGTGCAGTTGCTGTTCTAAATGTGTGGAAGAAATTACAACCCTGCACTGCCAGGGTGTTCTTCACAGTTATAAACAATGCCTCTGGGAATGGACAAGGTTTTAGTCAATATTCAACAGCCAAATGGGGACAGATGTAAAACATATGTGGCAAGGCAGAGTGGTTTGTCAAGCATATTTCCCATGCTGAGAAATATTGTACCCCCTTTGAATGACACCAAAAACTAAGCCAATTATTAAAGTTAATTATCTTCTCTTTATTGTCGTGGGACCATCTTTGGAGAAGGTAGAATAATGCTCATTGCTAGGATCATGTCAGACTTAGACACATAGTCCGAGAGTAACATTGTGTGTCTATTAATAAGTTTCAGGGAGGTGCATCTCAGATCACTTACATCCACATGGACTATAAATCAGCCAGATATACAGGATTTATAGTTTTCTGAAGGCAAATTACAGCATCAATTCCCCAGCAGTAGGCATCAGTTTGAGAGATTAAGTAGAAGTTAAATATGAGCAGTAGATGCAGGGATTAAAAGGGAATATTAAATTTAAGTAGCATGAAGACTGCTGATAGAGTATCAACTTTTAATGTTAGAAGCACCATAAAATCTATGAAGATATACCTCTGAGGTGCATTCAAGGTTAGAAAATAAGGTATTATGCAGGATGCTTAACTGGAGAGAGGAATAGAAAGTCAGGTGCTGGAATGGAAATAGAAGAGGTCTTTGATGAGACTGAGAAAGCTCTGAAATGCAACATTAGAATCACAATGTGTATAAAAGCAGGCCTAGGCATCACCAATAATCTTTAAATATTGCATCTCTAGCTCTTAGGATCAATAACTAGTAATATTAATTTATTTTGGAGATAGGAGGATTTAGTAGTTGTAACCACAATCCTGCTGGACCATTTGGGTGTAGTATAAGTCTGATGTATATAATCATTATTAGTTTCTTTCCAGAAACTCCATCTGCAGTTCCTTTCCTAAGTGAGTACTTCATTGCTGCTTTCATCTATCATTCTTGAGATTAGTGGACAGAAATAATCTTTTGCACTTTGTACAGTTTTGGCAAAAACTCAAGAGCAGCATCAGCTGACACTATGGATAAATATAATTCTAGTCCATGCAGGATACTGCTAGATGAACAGTTGCTTTGCAGGGTGGGGAGAACCCATCCTGTAATGACAGCAGGGCTGCTCTAATCTTTATGGATGACCAAAAAGAGAGTGTAGCAGAATGGTCACTAAGAGTGTTCAGAAGTATTACTATACTGAAGCACTTTTCAGTCTTATTATCAAGAATGATGCCTAAAGTAGACTTGTTCCCATTTATAGATCTGGGTATGGTAAGTATAGCCAACTACCCGGGATTAATCAGGTAGTGAGATGAGTTGTAGCAACTCTCATAGCAAAGTTTTGTCTCAAATCAGGGCACAGCCACTTATGATGTTCCTTTTTAGAAGAAAGAATTGGGAGATCTAAGGAATTCTTCACAAAATGAGAATGGCGGGGTATATGCAACACCAGCATATAACATAGTAGCATTATTATCATCATCATCATCATCATCAACCCCCTTTTTCCCATTTTCTACATGGGGTCAAGATGTTATATCAACCGTTGAAATCTCTCTCCATGAGATCGGAGGAGCATTGCCAAGCAGAATCTGGATAATCAGCTGTCTTGAAGCAAACATATCATCAGTAATGATAGAGGTTACAGAGAGGCAGAGATACTTTATTTAATAAAAAGAATGACTCCCTTTGTTCCCAAATCTATCATTTGAGATGGTAAATGAAAGTCCACTTTGCCTGAGCTGGTGGTAGCACAGGTGGATGTAGAAGCTCCGATCGACCTTTGTTGAATAGAGCAGGGGAGCTTTATTTATGTATCAGTTTTTCATTTATTAATTACATGTTTAATATTACAAACATGAGATATATCATTAGCAAAATAATTATACTTCTTTCATATTTTGCAGGTATCACATTTGTTAACATATTATTTTACCCACTACAATTTCAGCCACACACATTTCTGTATTATAGTTAATACAGTTTTGCAGTACTACATCTTATTAGAAGTTGATAATTAAGTTCTAAGCAATCAGTATAAACACGATTGCAAGTCTATCCATTAAACCATATTTAGAAGTTCCATCCAGCCTCAAGGATGGCAACATGGGATAGACTGAATGAGAGTTTGATGCTACCTATCTAATTATCCAGGTTTACTTTGAATGTACCAAGTGTGCTAGCTTGACATGCAAAGGAAATTTATTCCAGAGGTGGCAGATATGTTGGTTTGTAAGTTTTTCATGCCAGTGTATTTTATTTACCTGTTTGAAGGTTTAATTCCTTTAACCAGATATTTAAGAAACCATTTGTTCTGCTAAGGAATAAGATGTCAAGATCAGTTAGCTCTTTCTTGACTTGAAAGTCTAGACCCAGATCCCCAGGGAGGAGTCCAAAAGAGACCAATGACTGAAAGATGGGTAACTGGAGTTCTTGAAGCCATTGATCTTTTAAGTTAAAATCTTGGGGAATTGTCATGGTAAGGTGTTTAGATAAATACATGCCAAAAGTTTCATTATATTCAACAATAGGTCTGATAAGGCATGAGTAAAGGAGCATTAAGAATGTGTTATATCTAAAGGGAATACCTTTATCAATTAAATGAGCCAGGTAGAAGACTTTCTGAACTACTGTGGAGACAAAGTGGTCAAAGGATAAGGAATTATCAACAAGAGCACCTAGATTCCTTATGACAGTAGGAGTATGTCACCAATCTGATATGATATGATATGATATGATATGGACTTGTTTTGTTTACTAAAATGAATTGTAGTAAATATTTCCCATTTAATGTGAGACTATTTATCTTGCACCAATTCTTAATGTAGTCTAACACCTGTTGAAACAAGTGTGAATCGGTAGCTGATCTAATAAATTACAATAATGTACAGATAACCATGGGCGAGGGGTGTTGGGCTGCAGGTCTGAGAAATAGATGGCAAATATGAGAGAGCCCAACACTGAGTCTTATGATTCACCAGTGGTAAGTTATTTTTGTTTTCAGAAGTGGCACCTGCAACTCTAACCACATGCATTCTGTTAGACAACCAGTTAGCTGCCCACTGCACAATATAAGGATTTATATTCAAATTTACAACTCTGTCAATAATGACTGCATGGGAAATACTGTCAAAGACCATTTCTATCTCTGTGTATGCTGCATTGACTGTCTAACTGCTATATACTGCACTGGTGGCTTTTTCAAAGAAATCTAACAAGGTTAAAAAGGCATGACCTGCCTTTGGCAAAGCTGAATCGGTAAGAGTGCAGGATAACTAAATTTTAAATTTCCAGATGAATTAGGTTTGAGATAATGAGTTCCACAGCATTACAGCCGAGGCTAATGAGACTAATTGGTCTACAGTTATCAGGATTTATGTTTGTGCTACCCTCGTGTAACATTACAAAGACTTTTTGCCAGACTTTGGGAAAGTAGCAAGTGGAGCTTATGATATGAAAAGGTTAGATTGGAATTCAGATAGGATGAATTTGTATTGATAATCAGGCAACCTGATATGTTATCAAGGACCTTGGTTGAGGAATTTTTTGCTTTTGAGAGGGAATATAGGACTTGTTCCATAGTAATTAAAAGTGATGTCTGGACTGTGGAATGTTTGTTGGAGTAAAATTTGTGCTAAATTAGCCAGCCATGATATTAGCTACTTCCTTTGAGTCACAGTGGAAAGTATTATTGTGAACTAGCTCCAAAAATTGTTGGATGTTAGTTCTTAACTTCCTGACATAATTAAAGAAAGATTTGCACATTTCATAAAGTTTCTATATAGTCTACAATTTTTATTTATTTATTTTATTTTATTTTACATTTGTTGACCAGGCTAGTCTAGCTGGATATGTGTCCATTTTCAGTAGAGGCCCGGGGAGAAAAGCTCCAAGATAAACTAAGTGAAAAACTTAAAAATCATTTTAACATAGGACTAGAAGAAGAATAAAACATATTGAGATATACATTGCAAATTACAAAATAAAACCTTGGAAGGATAAAAAGTAATAAGGTAACTATGTAGATGCATACATTATGTACTATGCTACTACCAGGTTAAAATGTAAAAATCAGGGAGGACAAAGCAAAGAGCTTTAGAGCTAGAATATTATAACAAAACAGTGTGAAATGCAGGTAATTATACAATAAAGAAGGACACGTGATGAAAGAGTAATGTATGTATTATGTAAAATATGCAACTAGAGTATAGAAGAAAGAAAATCTTCTGTAAAGAGAATTTAGAGACAGAGGATAGTATGGCTAGAGAGAGAAACTTTGTGTAATAGTAAAGAACTTTGTTTATTAGAAAAGAAAAATTATTGGTTCTTCAGTAGTATAAAAGGTGGTATTTATAACTTAAGAATATAAAATAGTACATATGTAGTCAATAATGGCTGAAATTAGGTAAATCTGTTGGCTAGATGCCTAGTCTGGTTTAGAACAGGGGCACAGCCAGTGTGTTGTTAGGTAAAGTTTCAGTTTGTTTTTGAAAAGTGAGGGAGCGGGGAGAGAGGAAAGATTACTGGGGAGAAGATTCCAAGTTTTTCCAATAGCATTAGAAAAGAGAGATTCTCCAGCCTTGTTATTGGGTTTAGAGGTATGTACAAGGTTTTTGTGAGAGGAACGTAGGGATTTCAGATTTATATATGGTGTGATGAGGGTGGATAGAATAGGAGTAGAGGACGGTTTATAAAGGGTTTTATGGGCAATGGTTAGTTGGTGGACTTTAATCATGTTTTGTAGTTCCAGCCATCCAAGCTGTTTTATATTTATGCAATGGTGGGTTCGGTAGGGGTTACCTGTAACAAACCTAGCAATATTGTTATAGGAAGTTTCCAGTTTGCTAAGGTTCTTTTTTGAAATGTTAGTAAAAATTGGTGATGCATAGAGGAGAGTAGAGATTAGATGAGTGTGCGCTATAGTTATTCTAGCAGTGGGGGAGAGGAAAGGTCTAATCCTATATAGGGAGCCTAGTTTTTTGTTGACAGTTTTTATTGTATTATTGATATGGGTGTCAAAATTCAGGTTGTTATCTATGATAATGCCTAGAAGTTTGGTGGTTGGGTCTGGTGATATAATGGTACCATTGGTGGATGTAATTGAGAAATCCAATGGAGAGGAATTATAAGTTGGTGTAAAGAGGAGGAGTTTAGTTTTATTAGGGTTCAAAAGAAAGCAACGCTGTGTAAACCATTGTTCAACTATGTTAAATGTGTTTTGGGTAAGAGAGAGAAGTTCAGATTTGGATTTGGCCTAACATAAAAGTGTGGAGTCGTCAGCATATTGTATGCAAGTGGCTTGGAGATGGCTAGATGAAGGTCATTAATGAAAATTGAAAAGAGGAGAGGCCCTAGTATGGACTCCTGAGGGACACCTATAGTTACTGGTTGAAGGGTAGAAAGTGTCTTATCCCAGATTACTGCTTGTTGTCTTTTATCGAGGTAGGACTGGAACCATTTTATGGAAGGTGTACCTAAAGAGAGGGATTTGAGTATGTTGATGAGAATCTGGTGATTGACCATGTCAAAAGCTTTAGACAGGTCAATGAAGAGTGCAGAGGAAAGGTAATTAAGGTTGTGTTTTTTATTTATACAATCTGTAAAGGACAGGAGGGCAGTGGTAGTGCTATGTGAGGGTCTAAAACCATGTTGACAGCTGGAAAGTAAGTTATTTTGGGTTAAGTGCTCAAGTAGTTGCTTATGGATGCATTTCTCCATGATCTTTGCCAGAGGTGAAAGAAGGGCAATAGGATGGTAATTAGAGAGTTCATTGGATTGTCCGCCTTTATGAAGAGGTATGATATGAGATACTTTCCATAGGCTGGGTATTTGACCTTCAGTGAGAGTCCTATTGATCAGAATAGAAATGGGATAAGCTATAGCTTTGGCTGATAGTCGTAGAAAGTCGGCAGGTAGTTGGTCTGCTGAAGGAGAGCATGGTTTAAGTTTTTGTAATAGGGTCAGAATATATGAAGTTGGGATGGGTTGTAAATGAAAAGGAGGAGGTGGGGTAGAGTTATAGGAAGGGAGATTAAAGATATTGGGTGATAGCTGAGAAGCTAGAGTTTGGATAGTATTAGTAAAATAGGTATTAAATATGTTGGCTGTATTGATGGGGTTATTATGGTCAGTATTTTGAGGGTTAGGAGTGGACGATTTACCTGGATGGAGTGATTGGTTAATGCTAGTCCAGAATTTATGAGGGTTGTTTTGATGTGGTTGTTGGAATTGTAGGTAGTAATTTTGTTTATCTGAGAGTATAGCTTTCTTA